>NW_023994121.1:632500-779127 GCF_015586225.1 Lucilia sericata | reverse complement strand
TGGGTTGTACTTCCATAACCACTTACTTATCAATTACTTACTTGCCGTCTGTATTACTTAGAAGTACTCTAGTAATGACTTATATAATCTGATATAGAAGTACTTTATTTTCGGTATTGCCATTTGTTTGCACATTTACTTAATTGCGTGTTAAAAATTGTGTTTTACAAAAAAGAAAACAAAAATGGATTTGTATGTGAAAATCATTATTTGACGCGCAATAAAATAGCTAAGCAGTGGTTGAGTGAGTAGAAGATGTGACTAACAAACCGAAGTCCCTGGTTTGTATTCTAGCTGGTTCTTTTTATGCCCTCCACCACCATCAGTGGTGATAGAGGATATATAAGGTTGTCATTCCGTGTGTATCACCAAAAAATATTAATCTGAGACCCCACAAAGTATATCATGAATTCCAGGAAAGAACACAGAAAAACTGAAAATTTTTGACCTCATGTCTTTCAATTTCCTTCATAATCAATATATGTTCTTTATGTAGAAAATAAAAAAACTCTGTTTTTTATTTTGAAAAATTTCAAGAAACGCAATTTTTGTGGCGGTTTTAATTTGTTCGAAAACTACAAAAAAATAAAAAGGTATAAAACTTTGAATGTTCATATCTTTGAGAGTTTATATGGCTGTGTTCTTTTATTCTAATATAATTTTTATATTAAAAATTTTAAGATTGTGCATTTTTTATGGAAATGCACATTTTGAATGCATTTTTGAAATCGTTCTCCCTGTTCAAAATGTTTTAAAAGTGCATTAATCGATTATCTGAAGCTTTTTATGCAAAATACAAAAATATTTTTTTGTGACGTGCAGTTCATCTATATTTTTGAAAATGTTTTATATTGGGAAATTTTTAAATATTATTGATATGTTATGCATTTAACAGAATTTAAAACTGCTTAAAATACATTGCTGATTAGAATTGTGATGCAAATATTTAAATTTGATTACTACTAACGTACACTTTCATCAAAATGCATTTCTAAATAATATTTTGAAGATAAATGCATTTTTGATGCAAGTGCACCTTGCTGCCGGTCCACACTAGGAAACTTTTTTTAGGAAACGTTTGATTTTGCGTGAGAGAGAAAGAATATCATTCATCTCTCTCGCGGTACGGAGTTTCTCGTACTCGGAAACTTGTTTTGTTATTCTTCTCATTCGTACAACAACAAATCAATGCAATTAATACGTAATTTCTGAAACAAAAGTTTCTATGTGTGAACATTAAGGAAACTTCAAAAGAGAATTAAGAAAAAGTTTCTTAAACAAAAGTTTCCTAGTGTGGACCAGGTCTTGAGTGCGTTTTCCAAGTCGTTCTCTCTGTTGACAGTATGTTAAAATATCATAAATCAAAATTTGCTATTCTTTATATTATATAAAATAAATTTTTTTATTAAACGAATATTCTAGCATCAATTTTTGCTATATTTTGAAAATACATTTTTTTTAGTTTAAATTAGATCAAATGCCCATCAAAAATATAAAAATTGTTATTTTATATAAAAAATTATAGATTTATCAATAATGCACTTACAATATATTAAACATGGAGAACAATGTAGAAAATGCACACAATATGCATTTGCATCAAAAATGCATTTATCTTAAAAAATATTATTTTGAAACGCATTTTGATGAAAGCGTACATTAGTGGTAATCGAATTTAAATATTTGCATCCCAATTCTGATCAGTACTGTAATTTAAGCAGTTTTAAATTCTGTTAAATGCATAAAATATCAATAAAATTTTAAAATTTCCTATTTTTATATTTTTATATTTTGCATAAAAAGGTTCAAATAATCGATTAAAGTACTTTTAAAAAATTTTGAACAGTAAGAACGATTTCAAAAATGCATTCAAAAAGTGCATTTCCATAAAAACTATGCACTATATTTAACTTTTTAATATAAAAATTATATTAAAATGAAAGAGCACAGTCATAGTATTAGATTGTGTTTTAAATCAACAAAATCAGATATTAACTCTCAAAGATATGAACCTTTAAAGTTTTATACCTTTGTGATTTTTTGTAGTTTTAGAACAAATTAAAATCGCCATGAAACTCGTTTTTTTGGAATTTTATGTAGATATGTCTTATATATCCAATAGAGTATGTGTTTACAAAAAATTAAAGAAATCTGAAGACCATCGGTCAATTCTTAATTGATTTTGATTGATTTCCCATACAAAGTCCCCTCCCGAAAATCACTTAAACGCACATAGCTCATTACTAAATAATGGTATCCATAAAAATTTTGGCACAAATATTGCCTTTATATATAGAAATGATTGTTAGAAATATACTTGTTAACTTTTCATATTCAACATATACAGTGAATCAATTAAGTAATTTGCCTATGTAAAATTTTATAAATTTTAAGAAAAAACTTTATCTGAACAATTATTTTTAGCAAAATAAAGCAATTTGTTTGTTGTACTTTTTAAAGAATATCTTATATTTTAATTTTCTACCATAAAAAGCAAAATCGTGATATTAATTAACGAGATTTTTGATAAAATGTGAACGTATTGTTAATTTTTAAGGTCAATAAAGTATTTGCTTTTTTAGGTTTTTTGTTCATTTTTTTAATATTGCTGCGTTATTTTATAAAATTTAATATTTTTATTACTCCTATGTATTAGAATAACATTTTTTAGATATTTTAGTAGTGCAACGACTAAGTTTGAACATTTCTTAATCGATTTAATATCCTATATACCTATAAGAATTTTTCAATATTTGACTTAACATGAAATCTATCGTTTCTTTGATTTAATTTCGAAAATAATAAGTAATTTTGAATTGCATACATGATATATTAGGAAATCAATGGATTTGGACCTAGAAAAAAATTTCAGTGGGGTATAAATCTATAGATTATAACAAAAACAATGGTCATTTTGTATTGATAAACAAAAACTACATTACGGAAACCCCATCTATTTGGGGAGTACTGTGTGAATTTCATTTAGAATTGTATAATATTGATTCTTATTCAATAAAGCTAACACTAAGTACCATCCTAGCCACTCTAAGTATGGGGATATCACCGTATACCACTATAGAACTATTACATGCTAGAATCTTGATATTCTACCTCATATTTTGTATGCATTATTTTATGAATAAAATACAGTAGTCGTAGTTGGATTTGGATAGTTATTCCTGATTTGGGTTCTAACTATATATACGTGTATGTATTAGCTGAAAAATATTGCTTTTGTGGATCTTAGGTGATGAGAACCGCCTCTATTTTTAAATATCTAAATTAAGTATTTTTTCCCGTACCACACGATAGTTCACTTTATATTGTTTCCAAGCAACCCTAAGGTCTTTTTAGAGGTCTCTAAATTTAAACATAGTGTTCTTTTAAGTTCGTATATGGACTTGGAGAAGAAAAATGAGGACTTCAATGGTTTTTGCAAAGTCGCTCTCCTTTGGCAGTTAAAGATTTTGAAAGACAACTCAGTGCGTTTTTTAATAATTCTTTGTGTTATTTCATCAATTTCTATATTTTATATTTTTTAATGATTGATTAAACATCTCATAATTGAATTTCATTGATTTATACTTGTCCTAAAAATCTAAACTAATTTTTTATATTGGAATTGCCTCATTATTTCCCTTTAAACATTTTTGACGCAAATAACTATACAGTTTCACACAATAAGGATATGATTTTTGAAAATTACAATTGAAAAATACTTAACACGTGTCCTTTTAACAATAAAACAATAAATTGCAAAAAGCAATTAAAAATAATTTGAAAAACCCAACGAAATTAACTGGAAATTTCAATATGCAAAATACTTTATTGACGTGCAAATTCTGATGTAAAATAATAAAATGCAACAACAAATGCACCAAAATTTTTATTTTAATATTTTTTTCTTGGTTTTCCCATTCCACATAATCTCTATTTTCAATTGGAAAACATAAATTTACTTTTTACCTGTTTTTTTTGAATTTTATTTATGAACAAAAAACAAAATTCTCTTAAAAAAGGTAGGCAAAAAACTTAGTTGATTCACTGTATATTTTAGTTTACTTTGAAATGTTTTTATTACAGTTTTCTGAGAACTTCAAAAATTTTCTACACACAACTTATAGAACTTTTTCAATATAGATCATTGTTAAATAAAATATTATTATTTTATATAAAAAGAAAATCTGTCTTACATTTATTAAGAGGATTTTCATCAGGTTAATGGCCCAGACAGAACGTGTGGGAAAAAGTATTATTGATTAATTGAAATTAAAATAAAAAGTTGTGCAAGAGTCTCAAGATGGCATCGTCGTCTTTATATCAGATAGAGAAGCTTGACGAAAAAAAATTATGAGACGTGGAAAATTCAGATGAGGAGCATCCTGATTCATGCCGGTACATGGAAATATGTTAATGGAGATGAGCAAATTGATTCGACATGGGGCCAAAATGAAATATTAGTCTTCCCAGCTGAATTATATCAGTCTTCCCAGCTGAATTATATCAAGAACATTACAAAATCTAAAGATGCCTGGAATAAACTTAAAGAAGTTTATGAGCCTAGTGGACCAATGCAGAATAAAAATATGAAGGACATTAAAGATATGGCAGAATATCTAAACAATTTTTGCGACATTACGGAGAAATTAGCTAATGTTGGAATACGTATACAAGATGAATTAGGATGAAAAGGAAAATGTAAACAAGAATTGGAAAAACAAAGAAGCTGCAAAGGTAACAAAAGGAAATTGTTTTATATGTGGTAAAAAGGGTCATTACGCAAATAATTGTAACTCAAAACGTGGTCAACAAAAATCGTACACTTTAATTGCAATGGCGAAATCTGAAAAAGTAAGTAGTCTAAAATCCTGGTACATTGATAGTGGTGCTACAAGTCACAATTTTGCAAATCGAAACTTATTTATAAAACTGGATGAATGTAATAACAATATCATGTTAGCAAATAATAAATCAATTGTTGTCATAGGAATTGGAACTGTCAATGATAGTATAATTGAACTAAAAGATGTTTTATATTCTCCAGATTTGAATGGTAATTTTTTATCTGTCAGCAAAGTAGCTCAATATGGCGAAAAATCAAATTTAATCAACATGGTGCAGTTTTTACTGATGAAAATAACGAATTGATTTTGAAGGCCAGAATGGAAGATAATCTATTTGTGTTTGACGTCAAAGAACCTAAGGAGAAAATACGTGCTTTAAATTCAAACAATGAAATTTGGCATCGAAGGTATGGACAACTAAACTATCAAAGTCTCTATGATTTGTCCAAGAAAAATATGATACACGGTATGGATATAAATAAAGAGTTTGGTGAGCCGTGTCAAACCTGTATGGTAAGTAAAATTCATGCAGTAAAATTTTCAAAACATTCGAATAGCAAATCTGGTGAGTTATTAGAGACGTTTGTCGTCCTATGAATGTAGATTCAATTGGCGGCTCAAAATATTTCCTTACATTCATAGATGACAAATCCAGAAACATTTTTGTATATTTTCTAAAATATAAAAGTGAAGTTTTCGAAAAATTTAAATATTTAAGGAAATGTTAGAGCGCCAAACCAATCGTAAAATAAAATGCCTCCGTAGTGACAATGGTGGAGAATACCTAAGTAAGGAATTTAGCCAGTATTTAGAACAACATGGAATACAACGACAGCTCATATACGCCACAGCAAAAGTGAGTGGCTGAAAGAGCTAATCGCACCATAGTTGAAATGGCACGTTGTATGTTAGTTGATTCGGGACTTAGTCAAAACCTTTGCGCTGAAGCAGTTGCAACAGCAGCATATTTACGTAACAGATCTCCCTCAAAAAACCTAGATAACAAACACCATATGAAATATGGACTGGTCGTAAACCAAGTGTTAACCATTTAAAAATTTTTGGTTCTAATGTGGTTGTTTTGAATCAAAAGAAAGGTAAATTTGATCCCAAAGGTTCACAAATGGTGATGGTAGGATATTCACGTGTATCCAAAGTACTGAACAATGCGGTGAAGGAAGTAATTCCAAGAAGAAGCATTATCCAGTCCGAATTATGAAAAATGGAAAGTAGCTATGGAAAAAGAAACTCATTCACTACAACAAAAGGGAACTTGGTCGTTAGAAGATTTACCAAAAGGTCAAAAAGCAATCAAGAACAAATGGGTATATACTTTAAAGAAAAATAGTGAAGGTAAAATCGAGCGTTACAAAGCAAGGCTGGTAGCTAAAGGGTGCAGCCAGAAATATGGATTAAATTACAAAGAAACATTTTCCCCTGTTATAAGACATGAAACAATAAGAATGGTTTTGGCATTAGCAGTTGAATACAATATGTATGTACCTACACCAGTTAGATGTCGTTACAGCATACTTAAATGGAGAATTACACGATGTAATTTACATGCAACAACCAGAGGGTTTCGAAGATAAGAATTCTCCAAATAAATTTCTACGTTTGCATAAGTTATTATACGGCTTGAAGCAAGCCGGTAGAAAATGGAACTTTAAATTAAACGATGTTTTATGCAAAATCTGATTCAAAAGTTGCAAAAACGAGCCATGTTTATATAAAAAGATGAATAATAATAATTTAATTATTGTTGCAGTTTACGTGGTTGATATAATTGTTGGATGCGCGAATCAAAATGAAATATTAAATTTTAAATCTGAGATAGCCAAAGAGTTTGAAGTGACTGATAAAGGATTATTGGAACATTTTTTGGGCATCAAATTTAAACGAGATGCTGAAACCGGAAATATTGAAATCAGCCAAGAAATATATATCAAAGATTTGTTGAAAGAGTATAATATGGAAAACTGTAAACCGCCATCAGTACCATTAGATCCCAATTATCAAATTAAATGTGAAGAAAACTGTGAAAAAGTTGATTGCACTTTATACCAATCCCTTATTGGAGCTTTATTATATCTAGGACTAACCTCAAGACCAGATATATTACATTCTGTATCGAAGTTAGCTCAAAGGAATGTAGATCCACATGTAGAACATTTCAAAGCTGCGAAAAATGTATTAAGATACCTATAAGGAACTCAAAACCTAAAATTAAAATTTTGTAAAAGTGACAAAAAATTGGTCGGGTATGTGGATGCCGATTGGAGTGGATGTACTACTGATAGAAAATCATACTCTGGATACATATTTTATTTAGGAAATTGTCCAATATCGTGGGAATCAAAAAAGCAATCGACAACAGCATTAGCAGCACTGAAGCTGAATATATGTCAATTTCAAACGTGTCGAAAGAAGCAGTATATTTAAGAAGGTTGCTGCAAGAACTTGGGATTCTTAATGAAGAAAGTGTCCAATTAAATGTCGATAATCAAGGGGCCTTAAAATTAACAACAAATCCGGTATTCCATAATCGTAGCAAACATATAGATATAAAACATCATCACATTAGAGAAGTTGTCAATAAAAATGAAATTAGTTTTTACGAAAACTTGGTTAAAGCAAAACATAATAAATTTGTTGAAATGTTAAATTTGAAAAATTATTTTTTTTCTAAAAAATAAACATGTTGAGGAGGAGTTTTAGAAATATACTTGTTAACAAAACACTTCTTATATTCAACATATATATTTTAGTTTACTTTGAAATTGTTTTTATTATAATTTTCTGAGAACTTCAAAAATTTTCTACACACAACTTATAGAACTTTTTGAATATAGATCATTGTTAAATAAAATATTATTATTTTATATAAAAAGAAAATCTGTCTTACATATATTAAGAGGATTTTCATCAATGATACTGTAAAATTTTTTCATGATCGGCCCATATTTGGTCTTAGCTCCCATACAAGGTCCCCTCCCGAAAATCGCTTGAACGCACATAACTCATTATATAATAATGGTATCCATACAAATTTTGGCACAAACATTGCTTTTATATATAGAAATTATAGTGTAAAATTATCGGTCCATATTTGGTCATAGCTCCCGTAGAAGTTCTCCTTCAGAAACTCACTTAAACGAACATAACTCATTACCAAATAATGATATCCTTACAAAATTTGACACAAATATTAGTTTAGTGTACAAAAAATTTATTTAAAAAAAATCACGATCGACACATATTTTGTTATAGCTCCCATATAAGGTCCCCTCCCAAATATCACTTAAATTCACATTACTCATTACCAAACAATTATATCCATGCAAAATTTGACAATTTAACGATCGGTCCCATACAAAGCCTCTTCCGAAAATCACTTTAATATACATCACTTATTACCAAAAAAGCTAAATGTTACTGTAAACCGTATATAATTGTTTTTTTTTTTTATTTTTTTTTTTTGTAAAACGTATTTTGTATAAACAAATTCTGAATAACATATATCTAAATTTCCTTAATTATTTCATACACATGCATACCTGGAAGTTATTAAATATATTTAAAGCATATTTTAAGGTGCTATAAAATATTATAGAAAATCGTTTATTTGATTAGCTAAAATTTTATTAATATAAAAGTAGCTGGTGGAGGGTATTCGGCTCAGCCGAATATAGCACTCTAACTTGTTATTATTAAAAAATAAAACAACTTACTAAACAAAGAAAGAGAAATGCAAGTACTTCTTTAACTCCCTATTTGTAAGCGAGCGTTAAAGTATTTGCTTCAAATGACATCACCGTGTTAAAATAATGACTTAAAATGCTAATGAAGATCTAGTGAAAAGAGGTTTTATTAGCTTTATAACTCATTACTTTTAATGTAAGTTTTTCCCGGGTAGTTAGTTAGTTCTTTTGAAAAGAGGATATATGTGTATTAGAGTAATTTTATCTCATAGGGTAAAAAAATTTCAGAACTTTTTTGCGGGCACCCCTAAAATGTTTCTTTCTGTCAGACTTTAGGATTTCCAAAGTTTGAGCACTATTGAAAGATGTTAACCCGTGCCACAGGGGCCTCAAAATTTTGAAAATCTAGATTTTTTAGCAGTTTTTACTTTTAGCGATTTCGGCGACCCATATCTCTGGAACTGCTAAAGCTATTTGACCGTGTCATACGTCAAAATAAAGGCCATACTGTTTACAACTACAACTAGTACTGAAACCGAAAAACAAAAGCTAATATGCCTAAAAACGTGACTAGGTACCCCTGAGAGCGAAGATGCTTATTATTATTGCTTATTATGGTCAAATACTTGAACTTTGGAATCTCATTTCCAACCGGAATCTATGGTCGATGATACGGGCAAGAAGCTGGAGGATATATAGGAGGCAATGAAACTCCTAACGGACTCTCATTTCCCACCCGGTATATCGAATAACATAGATGAACCGATATTGGAGGAAGGGGAGGCTAACACGGAAATTGTAATTACATCTGATATGGTTAAAGGGGCAATCAAGAGCTTCCCTCCCTATAAAGCTGCAGGGCCGGATGGAATTTTCCCGGCACTCTTACATATGGAGCCGGGACTGGTTTCCTTACATCTGTCTCAGATATTCACTGCATGCTTGAAATTCACATATACCCCCATTAAATTTCAGGATGCAAGGGTAATATTTATACCTAAACCAGGGAAACCTAGCTATTCGATACCTAAGACTTATCGACCGACAAGTCTTACGTCCTTCCTACTTAAAACCTTGGAACGGATAGTCGATAGTATGGTTAAAAGCAGTATACCCGACAAAGACCTAAAATTTAAGCAGCATGCTTATGTAAAGGGACGATCGGAGGAAACCGCTTTAAACGAAGTTGTTCACTACATAGGTGCATCCTTTGATAGCAAACTATATACATTGGCGGTATGCATTGACATCGAAGTTAGTATGATGGTACGTATTCTGAGTGGACACACAGGATTACGCATCTATGCAAAATTGGACGTGCGGATTCAGACGAATGTAGAGCATGTGGAGAGTACAGTGAAACTCTGGAACACCCTCTTTGCTACTGCCAGGCATTCGTCGAAGTTAGATCCAAGTATCTTGGAAGTGATATTATTCCGGAAATAACATTCCTGACTAACAGTGATTGGAAAATTCTTAGGAATTACGTTCAGGAAACTGAGTTTATAAATCACTGAAAAATAATTCATTCAGTTCCTTTTTTTTTTTTTGATAAGCCGGCCCGATAGTGGCCTAGGTGTATTTGATTTGATGTAGTATACATCCTCCTATCATCCTACCTATCTAAATAGGGTTTATTTGGTATGCCGTTAATTTTAGATATATTTTTATGTCATTTTTTTTTCCTCATAATGTATTACTCTAAGCAGGTAAAACCAAACTAGTTTAAAAATGTATTGGACAGTCTTAAGATACCCCAAAACAAGACCAAGATCTCATTGCAAATCTTTTGAAATACGAATGCACTGACAATCAAATATCAGAAAAAGGAATTAACAATATGGTAAATCACCTGTGGTATCTTGGTCCTTAACTTGTTGTCCTGGCATTGTTTGACTCGACGGTGCAAAACACCGTAAAGAGCCAAATGGCGACAAAAATTTTAACAAACCAAGCAGAAGAAAATGAGAGTGCTCCAGAAATATGCGACCCAAGCTAAAAAAAACAACTGCCGAAATTCCTAGAAAAAAGTTACCTGCTGTTCAAGAGATTTAACATTAACGCCGAATTTCTGGAAAAGATCCTGCAACAAAGGACGATCAATAAAAATCACATTATGACAGTCACTTGAATAAATTTAAGTAAGAATAAAATGAAAAAGACATAATTTATACTTTTTTTAATACATAATTTTTTTTCATTCCAAATAAAGAAAGTATAATGTTTTTTTCACAATAGGTGCCATCTTCGCTCAAGGTGTGCATAGTCAAGGTTTTAGGGACGTTGGCTTCATTATATGAATTCAGTACTACTTACGTATTTTTTTATTGCATATGAAATATTATAAACAGTATCGCCTTCAATGTGATGTATTACACTGACAAATATGATGTATTACACTGACAAACATTTCTATAGATATGGGTCGGCAAAGTCGCAAAACTGGGAAAAAACGAGATTTTCAAAACTTTGAGGCCCCATCTTTCAATCGTTCTCAAACTTTGGCAATCTTAAAATCTAACAAAATGAAACATTTTAGGGAGTGCCCCAAAAAAAATTCCGACATTGGTTTTTTAAAACCTTGCTAATGTATAAGCATTACAGTGCTCCCCCTCTAGAATTGTTCTTTGGGTTGTAAAACTATGTCATACAAAAAATTAGGTTGATTGGATAACGTTAAGTGCAATTACAAGGGGAAAATATCGATTTTTTCAGTTTTTGCTCAAATTTGGCCATTTAGTAATAAATTGCAGCGTTTAAATATGCAGCAATAGCACAAGATTTTTTTGTACGACTATGCAATAAATATAAAACTTTAAATTTTTTCATCACTTTACTACTAGAAATATTTGTTCTGTTTGCAATTTTTGTTAGTAGGTGCAAAATATTTCAAAACAATCAGAATATATTTTTCTGTTTTAGCAGGGCACGCACACAACAGTCGAACTACTATTGCCATAGAAAAATTATGAAATAAATTGAGTTGGTTCTACTACTGCCAGTAGCAAAAATGAGCAACTGTCAGTTGCAATTTATCGTATTTTTTACAATATGGCGGCTCCTTATATTTTATATTCAATATATGTTTCAGTTTTTCTTTGTGAATTGCTGTGCTTTTTTACTTTGTTTGTTTTTATAATAACCAGAAATGAACCCAATGTTTTCACGCTTCTCTTTGGTATGTTGTATTGTATTTGTTATTCTAGAATGTTGAAACATTTCCCGTTATTGTGTTTGCTGTCTATTTTTGATAAACAAATTGTTTTTAGGGAAATAACCGTTTTAGTGTTTTTGTAACATGATTTTATGTATGTATGTATGTATGTATGTATGTATGTATGTATGTATGTATGTATGTATGTATGTATGTATGTATGTATGTATGTATGTATGTATGTATGTATGTATGTATGTATGTATGTATGTATGTATGTATGTATGTATGTATGTATGTATGTATGTATGTATGTATGTATGTATGTATGTATGTATGTATGTATGTATGTATGTATGTATGTATGTATGTATGTATGTATGTATGTATGTATGTATGTATGTATGTATGTATGTATGTATGTATGTATGTATGTATGTATGTATGTATGTATGTATGTATGTATGTATGTATGTATGTATGTATGTATGTATGTATGTATGTATGTATGTATGTATGTATGTATGTATGTATGTATGTATGTATGTATGTATGTATGTAAGTATGTATGTAGGTACGTTTGTATGTAAATATGCATGTATGTATGTATGTATGCATGTATGTATGTATGTATGTATGTATGTATGTATGTATGTATGTATGTATGTATGTATGTATGTATGTATGTATGTATGTATGTATGTATGTATGTATGTATGTATGTATGTATGTATGTATGTATCTATGTATGTATGTATGTATGTATGTATGTATGTATGTATGTATGTATGTATGTATGTATGTATGTATGTATGTATGTATGTATGTATGTATGTATGTATGTATGTATGTATGTATGTATGTATGTATGTATGTATGTATGTATGTATGTATGTATGTATGTATGTATTTATGTATGTATGTATGTATGTATGTATGTATGTATGTATGTATGTATTATATAATTTACTAAGTTTTTACACTGTATACATTGCATAGAAAATACTTTCAAAATGTAGTACCAATAAGTGTTTAAAACATAAATAAATTGCAACTGGCAGTTGCTCATATTGGTACTGGCAGTAGCAGAACCAAAACAATATACTGCAGCTAGGAAGAAATTAGCAGCACAACGATGGCGTGTGTGCCTTACTATAGCAAAAAAATAGATTGCGATTGCTGTACAAACGCAGAAAACGAATACTGTGAATGTGAGCTGCTAGAAATGTGAAGATGTTAAAATATTTTTAGTATTACACCGTACAACAAATTATTAAAAATTGTTGCACACATACTTAATATAGTTATACTACATTTTTGTTTTTTTATTTTCTGATCGTTTCTTCCTTTAAAAGAAGTTTAAAGTTTGAAAGGAAGAGTAAGTACAATTATATTTAGCTAAAATTTGTTTTGGTCTAGTAGGTCAATATGGGTATCGAATAAAAGAGGAGAATAACAGTATTCTTACGAATGAAATAATTTTAAAATGTCAGAATAAAAAACAGAAAAAAATGTCCTTTAAAATTTAAATCCTTTAATATCTTTATTTTTATAGTATTTTTTTTTTTTTTTTTTTTGAAAAAAATATATGTTAAATTGAATATTATGGAGTTTCTGACTGAAAATTTCGTGTTTTTATCTCTATCAGTTTCTTGTAAAAAAATTTTAAAGCTAAGTTATACACATTTACTTAAATTAAAAAATATGTTTATTGGAAATAATTTGTATATTTACCATCCCAGCAAAAAAAGACGTGCAAAAAAGTAGTAAATGCATGGGTTGAACTGATAATGAACTGGTTCAAAAAAATTAATAAAAGTTAAACAAATAGAGATATGAACACATTTTTTATAAATATATTTTTTGGGAAAAATTATTATAAAATTTCAAGGACAATAAAGGATAAACTTTTATAAGTATATTTTTTATATCTTCTTATTCTTAAAAAATAAAACGAAATGCAAGATATCAATATTAGAATTGTCCTCTTTCGTTTGGTACCCATATTGTTATAATAGGGTGACTATAAATATTTTATAAAAATTGTTTAAAATTCTATGTACCTGCAACTTTAAAGTCCTTTAAAAAGGACGAACGATCAGAAAATGAAAAACGGAGTACGCAGTTATACCTCATAAATTATGTGCTTTCGTATGTATATGGTTTGGTTCGTGTGTGAAAAATGCTGTTGGACGGTGATTGATAAATATGTGTATTTTACTGCAAGTGGTTACTAATAAATTAGTAAATTTAAACGTTGATAAATTGTTAACTTTATTGTAAAGGAATCGTAATGTGCACAGAGTAAGCATTTCGGAAAGATATAAAACACAAAAATTGCTTAAAAACTTTAAAAGTTATAACAAATTCCCCAGGCCATTAACGTGTCTCACAGCAAATAAATTCGAAATGTGACAAAAAAAAAATTACTTTTTTGGGATATATTCTAAAAAAAGCATTTTGTTACTAAAAAATATATCTAGAATTACTCGAATATTAGTTTTTGCCCTTATAAGATAATGCAAACTCGTTCTCAGCTATGGTCAAAAAAGTTTGATTTTTTCAACGGCCGTTTCAAATTTTTACGAGATCTCATGGGGATTTATGGCCAATAGATAAGGCTATTAAACGGTAAAAAAATTAGATCAATATTTCTTACAGTTTAGCTGTACCTGCGATTAGAACTCGGCGGTTCGGGAAAATCCCATTTTTATACCCTCCCCAGTATAGTGGGGAGGGTATTATACGTTTGTGCTGATGTTTGTAACACACGAAAATATTGGTTCTACACCCACCTTAAAGTACCGAACGATTCAGATTTTGAGTCGATTAAGACATGTCCGTCCGTCTGTCCGGCTGGCTGTCCATGTAAACTTTGTGCGCAAGGTACAGGCCGCAATTTTCAAGATAATTTGATGAAATTTGAACCAAGCGTGTTTTTTGGCACAGGGACGAAGCCTATTGAAAATGGTTGAAATCGGTCCATTATTTCACCTAGCCCCCCCAAATTTTGAAATTTGTTTAACAAAGTTTCAAAAAAACTGAAATTGGAGATTTAAACGGCCGTTGCAAAAATCAAACTTTTTTGACCATAGCTGAGAACGAGTTCGCGTTATCTTATAAGGGCAAAAACTAATATGCGAGTAATTCTAGATATATTTTAAGTAACAAAATGTTTTTTAGAATATATCCCAAAAAAAGTAATTTTTTTGTTACATTTCGAATTTATGTGCTGCACAGTGGTATAGGAAAAAAAAGAGGGAAATAATTCGGTAACTTCTAAACGGTTAATCCTATTTTGATGAAATTTGGTATGCACAAAGAGGAGGTGTTTTCGAGTTTAGGTTTTGAATTTGGACCTTATAGGCCAACCAGGGGCCCGGCGGGGGGTCCTCAAATTAGGACACCTCGGCTATGTTAAATTTTTAAAACGATCCTATTTCTTCATTTGAGTTCCGATTTAAAAATATATAGAATATATAGAATCTCCTCATCGAGCACTATAAAAAATGTCGTAGCAGTAAATTATCTCTTATAGTTTGGGAGATATTCGCATTTGAAAATTAAAATTTTTAAATTTTTACCGTCCTTACTTTAGTTTTTTGATAATAGCGGGTCCAAATATTCCCATTTTTTTATTCGCTTAACAACAAGTTTATATATCAAGCAGTGAAAGAATTATGTAAAAATCATGACTGAGTCCAAAGTTATAGGCATTTTAATTTAAAAAATTAAAAAAGGCGATTTTTTGCCATATTTTTGGGAAAAAAGTATCTTTTTCTTTTTAAGTTATCTAAAAAGTTTCTAAGAAGATGTATATAGAATTTATACTTTTTGGAAAGCTGGCGATTTTTTGCCATATTTTTGGGAAAAAAGTATCTTTTTCTTTTTAAGTTATCTAAAAAGTTTCTAAGAAGATGTATATAGAATTTATACTTTTTGGAAAGCTGACTTTACATAAAATACGATAAATGAAACAAAACCTAAAAATTGTATTTATGAATATTTTTTGAAGAAATTTTACAGTTAGGTAGATTTTTTTACTCAAAATCCAAAATTAAATAAAAATTTCGAATTTTCTTATTAGAAATCCCGGAATTCCCAAATAAGTTTTAAAAAATCCCAAAAATGGGATTTTTGCCTATTATATCCATACCAGGGGCGGGGTTATCGAAACCCATTACAAAATGATTAAGAACATATTGGGTCATATAAAACAGGTCACTATAATTTGATATCGACTATGCGATTTGAGAATTTTTTCTCAAAATTGAATTTTCCATAAAAAATAGGGTTTTTTTGGATGGACCTGGTCCCCTCGGTATCAAAAATTTTTAGGTTTTGTTTCATTTATCGTATTTTATGTAAAGTCAGCTTTCCAAAAAGTATAAATTCTATATACATCTTCTTAGAAACGTTTTAGATAACTTAAAAAGAAAAAGATACTTTTTTCTCAAAAAAATGACAAAAAATCGCCTTTTTTTAAATTTTTAAATTAAAATGCCTATAACTTTGGACTCAGTCATGATTTTTACATAATTATTTCACTGCTTGATATATAAACTTGTTGTTAAGCGAATAAAAAAAATGGCGAAAATCGGGAATATCTGGACCCGCTATTATCAAAAAACTAAAGTAAGCACGGTAAAAATTTTAAAATTTTAATTTTCAAATGCGAATATCTCCTAAACTATAAGAGATAATTTTTATAGTGCTCGACGACGACATTTTTTATAGTGCTCGATGAGGAGATTCTATATATTCTATATATTTTTAAATCGGAACTCAAATGAAGAAATAGGATCGTTTTAAAAATTTAACATAGCCGAGGTGTCCTAATTTGAGGACCCCTCGCCGGGCCCCTGGTTGGCCTATAAGGTCCAAATTCAAAATCTAAACTCGACAACACCTCCTCTTTGTGCATACCAAATTTCATTAAAATCGGATTAACCGTTTAGAAGTTACCGAATTATTTCCCTCTTTTTTTTTTTCCTATACCACTGTGTGCTGTGAGACACGTTAATGGCCTGGGGAATTTGTTATAACTTTTAAAGTTTTCAAGCAATTTTTGTGTTTTATATCTTTCCGAAATGCTTACTCTGTGCACATTACGATTCCTTTACAATAAAGTTCAAAATTTATTACTAAATGGCCATATTTATGCAAAAACTGAAAAAAATGTATATTTTCCCATTGCAAATGCACTTGTTAACGAGCTATCAGCCTAATTTTTTGTATGACATAGTTTTACAATCCATAGAACATTTCTAGAGGGGGGGGGGGGGGGTGGTGTACAGCCTGTCAGACAAACATTTTTTGCCTTCATACAAGCTTGAATCACTCTAATATACATACATCAAATCTGAACAAATACACCTAGGTCTCTGGTGGGAATCGAACTCACCACCTCTTGTCTACCAGACTAAACACTAACCTACCGAAGGCCAATAAAAGTTTCAACAACAAAATAAATTCTTGTATTCACAAAATCGGTTGTTGCTTCCTTTATAAATAAAAAATTAATTGTATTGAAAATTTGTACAAATATGTATAAAATTAGCTGTGCTGAATTTTGTTTTGCATAAGTCGAAAATAAAGTGAGATCGTAATTTTCAAGCTAATAAAAATTATGACTCAAAAAAGAAATTAAAAACATTTTTTGAAACAACTCCCTGAATTCATTTTGAAATATCTCGGGTTTTGGGATATCTTAATCCCGAAATAATCTAGGAATTTATTTTGGCAAATCCCGGGATTCAGGGATACCAATCCCGAAAATTCCGGATTTTTCGGGATTGGTATCTCTAATGTGTAATTATTGTTATTTATTTCGTTATAATTAATAATATTAATCATTTTTCCTAAAACAATGGCCAAAACTATTGTAAAATATATGTAATTATTTAAAAAAAATAAAACCATAGTTTATGCTTTTTTCATTCGGTAGTGGTCAGTGATATTATTTAATAGTAACATTATCCCAGCAAAAACTAGGTAACGGGTTGTACATTCATAACCACTTACTTACTTACTTAGAAGTACTCTCGTAATGACTTTCTTATAATCTGATATAGAAGTACTTTATTTTCGGCTTTGTCATTTTGTTTGCCCATTTTATTTAATTGCGTGTTAAGAATTGTGTTTTACAAAAAAAAAATGTATGTGAAAACCATTATTTGACGCGCAATAAAATAGCTAAGCAGTGGTTCAATGAGTAGAACATTTGACTAACAAACCGCTGGTTCGTATTCTAGCGCAATAAAATAGCTAAGCAGTGGTGCAGTGAGTAGAACATTTGACTAACAAACCGAAGTCGCTGGTTCGTATTCTAGCTGGCTCTTTTTATTATTAAAAAATAAAACAACTTACTTAACAACTTATTTGTAAGAGAAATTGCAAGTACCTCTTTAACTCCCTATTTGTAAGCGAGCGTAGAAGTACTTGCCTCCAATGACATCACCGTGTTAAAATAATGACTTAAAATGCTAGTGAAGAAGTAGTGAAAAGAGGTTTTATTAGCTTTTTAAGGCGGATGTATAGTACATCAAATCCGAAGAAATACACCTAGGCCACTATCGGGCCTGTTGTGCGCTCCTTTTCATTAAAATAAAATTAAAAAAATAAAAAAATTTTCACTGAATATATTATTTTTCAATGTTCAGAAACTCAGTTTCCTGGACGTAATTCCTAAGAATTTTCCAATCAGTGTTAGTTAGGAATGTTATTTCTGGAATAACATCACTTCCAAGATACTTGGATCTAACTTCGACGAATGCTTGACAGTGGCAAAGTAAGTGCTCCAGAGTTTCACTGTCCTCTCCACATGCTCTACATTCGTCTGAATCCGCACGGCCAACTTTGTATAGATGTGCTCGTAATCCTGTGTGTCCACTCAGAATACGTACCATCATACTAACATCAGACTTGCTCATTTTGATGAGATTTCTCGTCTTGTTCTCATCAGGTCATCAGATCACCCCATACGATCTTTGTGATTGTACCCACCGTGTCATTATTCCAAGAGGCCTTATGGGATTCTCTCACCTATATTTTAAATTCAGCTTTTGTTGCGTCGACTGGTTTTGCGTTCGTCAGGTTAACTACCTCGAGCTCCCTTACCTTTAAAGCTATTACATACGCCCTTTCGTTGCCGACTACTCCCGAGTGGCCTGATACACATATGATGTAAACCTTACCTCTGGGAGAGCATTCAGTTAAAGCTTTCTTACAATCCAATACGGTCTTAGATTTAATTCTATCGCTTGATATTGCCCTAATTACCTTCTGGTTGTCGGTGAATATATTAAATCCATGGGTGCCATATTTATTCTAATCCAATTTAAACATTCCGTTATTGCTCGGACTTCTGCTGGAATATTGTGTTATGATTAGGTAAACGGTAGTATATTTCTGTTTCTGGGTCTTCAATATAGATCCGTATAACAACGGATTCCTACTGGTATTTGCTCTAGTTTTCGCCTAAAGTAAAGAGACGTTCGGCTGTAAGCGCCGCCTCATATCTTAAATATGTTTCAATGGGTGGAATATCTAGCAACGTTTCTACACAAGTAATTTGAATCCTTTCTCTTTAAAAGTATTACGACATCGTCTGCATATCAGACAGGTCTAAGTGCTTTCTCATTTAGGGTCCTTAGGAGGCTATTAATCGTGGAAACCCAGAGTTAAGGTGACAAAATGCCACCCTGTGATATACCGCGAAATACCTTTTTCCTAATAGTAATATCGTACATCTCGCAGTTTATCCATCTGTTCCTTAGCATCAAAGCTCTAAAAGAATTCATTCCCTAATTCTTTTTTTTTTTTTTAAATTGAGTTATATTTTAAAGAATTAACAGTTCTTCAAACTCATCCTTTTGATTTAATTCCTAGAATTAATTCTTAAAGCTTTCGATGTAGTTGAATTAATTCTCTAATGAATTAATTTCTATAGACTGTTAAATTCCTTCTGAATGAATTAATTTTGTTTGCATTCAATCTGTTACAAATTGAATTAAAACAAATTTCAACAATTCCTATTGATTTTTAAATTCCCTCTGAATGATATAAATTTTGTTTGAATTCAATCTATTACAAATTGAATTTAAAAAATTTTCAAATTTCAAATAGATTGAATGAAAGTGTTGTTTTATAATTCAAAAGCATTCTGTATATTAAAAATTTAATTACATTTTTTCTTTCATTCAATTTGTAATAGAAGGAATTAAACAAATATGAATGTTCATTCAATTGAATTCAATCCTATAAAGAATGAATTCTCTTAGGAATTAATTCAATGGAATATGAAGCCAAGGAATTAAAAATATAAGGGAATTAATTCCAAACAGAATTCATATTTTCCAAGCTTTGCTTAGCATGTAGTTGATCCAGTTATGGAGCACCCGGTTAACATTACACTAGTCTAGGAATTGTATAGGAGTATTAGTGTGCACGTTATTGAAAGCGCCTTCGATGTCAATTCATACCGCCAGTGTATATAGTTTGCTATCGAAGGATTCACCTATGTAGTGAACAACTTCGCTTAAAGCGATTTCCACTAATCGTCCCTTTACATAAGCATGCTGCTTAAATTTTATTTCTTTGTCGTGTATACTGCTTTTAACCATACTATCGACTATCCGTTCCAAGGTTTTAAGTAGGAAGGACGTAAGACTTATAGGTCGGTAAGACTTAGGTGTCGCATAGCTAGGTTTCCCTGGTTTAGGTATAAATATTACCCTTGCATCCTGCCATTTAATGGGGGTATATGTGAATTTCAAGCATGCAGTGAATATCTGAGACAGATGTACGGAAACCAGTCCCGCCTCCATCTGTAAGAGTACTGGGAAAAGGCCGGGTGGCATTTGAAGCTTTATAGGGATCGAAGCTCTTGATTGCCCCTTTAACCATATCAGATGTAATTACAATTTCCGTAGTAGCCTCCCCTTCCTCCCATATCGGTTCGTCTATATTATTCGATACACCGGGTGGGAAATGAGAGTCCGTTAGGAGTTTCATTGTCTCCTCCAGCCTCCTGCCCGTGTCCTCGACCATAGATTCCGGTTGGACATGAGTTTTGGATAGAAATTTTCTTATCTTCGATATGTCTACCTGTTCACAGAGAAGTTTCCAGGAGTCTCGTTTGGCTTTACGAACAATTTTCTTATATTCACCAAGTTTACTATGATACGCATCCCAGTAGAATGCGGTATTTTTACGCCGTGCCCGGTTAAATAGTTTGCGAAGAGTCTTACCAAGGTTCCGGATCTGCCCGGTTACCCAGGGTTTCTCCTGGGCAGATCTATGCTCTCGCAGAGGGCAGCTGTCCTCGAACGATTCAACCAAGGCACTTGTGAGAATTTCTACTTTGGCGTCTATGTCCTCTTTATTTCGACATTGAAAAGTAAATAATGTATAGATTTTTAATTGATGCGTGTCAAAATTTTTTAACATTTTGCTATAACATAACTGTTGATTGTTAAAAAATTTTTTATTCAATCTGACAAATTCATTGTTGGAATTATTTGTTAAGTGTTTAAGTAACATTAATATTTTTTGTATTTACAAAATCAGTTGTTATTGCCTTTTTAATTACAAAATTAATTGTATTGACGAATTTAGTAATTAATATGACACTCGATTTGTCGTAATTTTAGCGGACATGGTAACTCATTATTCCGAAAATAAATTATGATTGTTTTAAAATATTGTACAAATACTTCCATTATACATATGTACATTAGAGTGTCCTGAGGAACAGCCTTTTTAAGAATTTTATGTAAGAATACCACTCAATCGATGCGTATTAATGTGCTGAACACGAGAAAAATAAAAAATATTTTTTTTGGAATGGTCCTCAGTTCTCTGCCAGCGATTGAAAATCCTGACCTCAGTATAATTTTTTAAAAATAAAATATTTTGCATTTTTTTTTTCGAAATGGGTCTCAAAAATTCCGTAATTACGGGAAAAATAATTTGAAAATTTTTGTAGAATATTTTTGGACCACAAAATAATTTTAGTGGATTGGAGAGGCATATTGTTTTCGCTTTTTACCGAATTGGGTGTCAAAATTGTCGTAATTTTTAGCTCATACAGAAACATATTTAAAAAATAGTTTGGGATTTAATTTAGTCCATTTCATAATTTTTTTTAGAATTTTTTAAAATTTATATGCTAATTATAATACAATAAAAATCATTTTGAGGAAATAATAGGAAAAATAATTTAATATTTTTTTAGGGTATTTTTGGTCCACGCTTTTTATCGAAATGGGTGTCAAAATTGGCGCAATTTTTAGCTCATACAAGAAATATTTAAAAAATAGTTTGGCATTTGGTTTAGTTCATTTCAGAATTTTTTAGAATTTTTTTTTTTTTAATTTATATGCCCCTTATAATACAATAAAAGTCTTTTTGCGGACCAGAAATACACTAATAAAAATTTTAATTGTTTTCCCACGATACGCTCTAAATTATGGAATTTTTGACTCCCAATTCGAAAAGATTGCAAAAATTTTTTTGAACATATTGTACTGAGATCAAGATTTTCAATCGCAAGAAGGGAACTGAACCCCTTTTCGAAAAATAGTTTTTTATTTTTCTCGTATTTAGTAAATTAAAACGCATCGCTTTAGAGGTATTCCTCCAAAAAAGAGGTCCACTAGGGTATCCTAATGTGCATATACATACATGTGAATCACTTGCCGATTATAAAAATGGGAGCGGGTTTTCCCAAAAAAATAAATATAAAAAATCGTAAAGTTTTTTATTTATTTATTTGTATTAAATAAAAAACACACAGAGTAGCTAGTATCAAATTTTTACATGCCACGAAATCTTTAGGGAATGGTAGCATTTTTAATATTTTTTCCAAAGTTTTATGTTGGAAACTCTTCAACTCGCGTTGAACCCGCTTATCATCCCAACTTTGTAGACTCATCATCCTGGTTATGTAGATAAAAACTCCAATTTAGCAGGAAGTCTACCCAAAGCACAACTGAAAATCATGCAAGAGCGCTTATACTGGGATGGCTATACAAAGAACACGTGAAAAACGTAGTACCGAGTCTTGTAGTACCATCATCAAATCATTATAACAAGGTCTGTAGGGTCCTACAATAAAACTATTCCCACAAAATTTGGAAAAGTAATTGAAATTATTAATACCGAAATTTACCAGAAATAATGAATTTATGAGTGCACCTTCTGAATTTCCGAAAAGTGCCATTCATTTGGGGATTATGATTAAGCTGTCTGACTATCAACATAAATCGTTATTTCCGTCCCCCTAATAATGTTAACTTTAATGCAAATAGAGGCAAGATATCGGTATTGAAGCGGTAAAGATACCTTATGATAACGGTACTGTACCAGTGTAAAGGTAAACAGTATTTGAACAGCGGTATTTATACCGAAAAATTTATTTCGGTATCGGTATCAATACCAGTATACAATTTTAAACGGTATTTAATCGGTATTAACATTGATGTTTTGAGGTAAAACATGAAGTGACGGTTGGGTCAATACCGATTAATCCCAAACAATTAGGTGATCTTTGGCTGCGGGTTTAGCGCGAGTGGGAGAGTATTCCAAATAAAGTAATGAAAAATTGGTAGAAAGTATGCCAAAACGTGCAAAAAGGAATTTATTTAATATCGGACTTTGGAAAAATATTACTGTGTTTTACAGATCTGAACTTTGGTTTACTTTGAATTTATACATTATTATTTTACATGACAAAAATAATTGAAAAAAGAACAATAATACAATATTCCTAATCGCTTAATTAGGTGCACATTTAAATATTTACATTTTAAAGTTTTAATAACTATATTTAAACAAATTTAAAATGTTTTTTTTTCAGGCTTGATATTATACTTAGTACACCAGTATTAGTTTTGCCGCGATCATGTAAAAGTGCAGAGGTTTTGGTTGCTAACTTGGGCAAAATAACTATATGTAACACACAGGAGAATTCGGAGAATTGTCCTGAAAGTATAAGTAGAGATACATATTTTATAGATATAAGAAATGTTAACCTTTGCTCGTTAAACATTAACAAAAGAAGCGACATTAGATCCAAAGTGCCACCCAAAGCTAATGAAATATATTCTTGCCATAAAGACGCAATGGCAATATTACACGATACAGCTCTTCTATTTCAATGTATTTATGAATCTAAAACACCTGAACCAGACAGATCATGGGATAAACATCAAACGCTTTTAGTAAGTAAATATAAATTTAGAAATTTTTTTGATTTTCTCAACTTAAGTAGTTTCATGAAATTATAGTTATACCAAGTTAATTTTTTGGATTTTCTCAACTTAACTCCGGGCGTTGCCAAGGGGTTTAAGTGATTTCATAAAATTATAGTTATACCAAGTTCATACGAGCAGTTAAATTACTTAATTCAGCCTCTGAATGATGATAGCCAATTAACACGTTTCTACGACACATTCGTAATTCGTTTTGACAATTCATTGTTTTTTTTTTTTCATTCATTATTTTGTTATTTTTTGGAATATTAGTGTCTGTGTATGATACAAAAATACGTTTGTTACATTATTTTTACAAATTAACAGCTTAATTACAATTGGAACCACAACCGCTGTCGACAATGAGTTTTCATACATTTTGTATGGAGAGCATAATATTGTCTTCCGGTTGGCGATATTGTGGTTGAGATAGATTCTGTTTTATTTTTATTGCGCCCTCTGGCGATCCTCTCACGTTTATCTTATTTATCTTATTTTCATGTTGTAGCGTTGTCATATGTTCATAACATTTTGCTAAAAATCTTGCGAAACTGCAAAAACAGGGTTGTTATAATGTGCATTTTTTGCCATGTGTTATTAGGTCTGTTCGCGTACTTTCCAGTAAAAAATATCCAGTAACTTTATGATAGAGAGTAATTTTTAATTTAGTATCAATCAAAAAAATATCCAAAAAAGTACTCGAACGCAAATTTGCGAAAAAAAATGCAAGTTTTTTTTATAAACAAAGATTAGTAATGCCCTTTTGCTGAAATCTCAATCGCTAACAAAACACAAAAAAAGACAAACAACTGAAACTATGATTTTTCTTATAAATGAATGAAAACATGTAATATCATTACAAATATATTATTGTTTTAAAACTTCATGTTACAAACATATTAGTAAAATAAAATTTTACACAAAATCGCTAAGAGAAAGACAAACTAAGTGGTTTTAAAAACACTAGATTGACAATATTTGTTATGATTTTTCACAACAAACAAACTCTTTTAAAAACTAATTTATGATAAATAAAATTATAATAAATCTAATTACAAATAATTTTGTAATATTCGTGTGTTATTTATTTAAATACTTCTTTCAAAAAAATTAAAATTTACCAAATTTTCGTTGTCTTTGGTTTTTTTACGTGTTCATATTTCAACCATATGTTGTGAACATATGTTGGATATTTTTTACTGGGAAAAAATTTTCCAGTAAAATCAAAAAATTCTCTACCAACGAACTGTCATTTTTATCGCTCTCTTACTCTCTCGTTGCAAGTTTTCAAAAGTACGCGAACGGAATCCAGTAACAATTGTTGCAAATTGTTACAAATTATCGAGTACGCGAACAGACCTATTATTAACTGAAGATATTAAATGAAAATAATAAAAATTAAAATACGAAAACACATCCTTTTGTTTCTTTTATTTCATTCTAATCATTTTTTAACCATTTTTTTTATATTTCTTAAAATCTAATTCTAATTTTGCTTTGATTTTTTCTAATAAAAGTCAAAAATGTGGTCTGTCGACAGTAGCCTAATTTTAATTCGTCGCTCGATCTTTTTTTTTTTTGGTTTGTCCACAGCGGTTCCAATTGTAATTTAGCTGTAAGTTATATATTTTCTAACTGATGAAAACAAACAGCTGATTATGATAAATACCCAATAAAAATTAAAGATGACACTCATTCATTCGCAATTCGTACGTAATTCAAACTGAATTACGTACAGCTTGTGTAATTCGCAGCTGAAAATTTGTATGGCCAATCATGTCATTCAGAATTTAATTGGGGTTGAATGATGATTTTGAGCGTGAACGGGGTACCAAGCTTTTAAGCGTGTTTGACACACAAATAAATAGACCAACAAAAAAATAAGAGAAATAAAAAATATGGATGTTTCCCCTTTATTTTCCTCTGAAGATCTCCTTATGAAGAAATTTTGTATCAAATGTTTTTCTTGTCTTCTATATATATAAAAGAGTTGCGTTACTGACTGACTCATTCATCATCGCACAGCCCAAACGACTGAACCTAGAATCATAAAATTTTGACAGTAGATGTGTTTTTGATTATTTAGATCCACTAAGGGATTTTTGGAAATTTTTACATTTAGGGGTAAAAAAGGGGAAAACGGGTAAAACAGGTTTTCTTAATTATCTTACCTAATATTAGTGATACAAGAAAAATTTTAAATGCACCTGTATCTACTCTTAAAATAAGCAGATGGGTGTCTGGTACTTTTTTGAAATTCGTACTTTTAAGGGGTGAAAATGTGTAACAAAGTTGATTTAGGTACTTTTTGGCCCTTTATAACGTTTTAACTAATAAACAAAATTAAATTTTTGTAAATATTTTGAATATATCTCCCAAAAGTAGGAGACACCTGTTTCGTACTTTTTTAAAATTCAGCCCTTTTTGGGTGTAAAAGAGATAAAACTGTATTTTTGGTACTTTTTTTTTTAGCACATTAAGAAAACTTTTTCGATTTATTGAAGTATTCCTATTATATTACGGACTAACTCTGTAATATTTGTTGAAACAAAATCTTTGCTATTTCACTGGGGAAAAAATGCCTAAAGGGGGGAAAACGGGAAATTTAATGTTATTCAAAAAGTAGTTTATTTACTCACACTAAAAAAGCTATTGATATATTATTTTGGAATTCGAGTACTAAGGCCTATATAGGACCAAATTCGAGTAAATTGTTTGGTACTTTTTGAAAGCACAATTTTTCTGGAACAAATGAATGCATATTTGAATCGTTTGAGTTTTTTCTCAAAAAGTATATTTCTAAGCGAAAAGGGGAAAAACTTTACTATTTTTATAAGTACACTAAGGTAGAATTTATTCCACTTTTGGTACTTTTTCTTTCTTCAAATGATACTCGTTGTATGTTCTATAATATGAATTCAAAACACATGATTATTAAACATACAGGGTCCTCATTGAATAAGATTCTTTAAGAGGGAACTTTTTAGTACTTTTTATCTCATAAATGGTTGTTTTTAATTTCCTAAAATATACAACCTAGGAACATAAATTTTAACATACATGGTCTTGACTAGTAATATTCTGTAAGTGGGAACTCGTTGATACTTTTCTACGGAAAGGGACTTTTGGTACTTTTTCATTAATCAAATTATATTTTTGGAATTGTATATAATATTGAACACAGAAACATAAAATTTTTGATTAAATGATAATATATAAGAGGTATATTATAGTACTTTTTTTCAAATTGTACTTTCGAAATTTTCTATAATGTGGAAGCTAAACGAATGAAACTAAAGATACAAGCTTCTTACTGAATGCGAATTTATTCACGTGATATTGAACGTAAAAAACTGTATTTAACTTTGGTTAGGGTAGCGAAGCACACAGGGTATGCTAGTTATCTTATAAAGCTACAAATTAAATTTGATTCAATTAGAACAATATATACAAAAGGTACCACAAAAGTACCAAAACTACTATCCTTTGATTTGATTTTTTCATTTCCCTTTCGAAATATACATTTTTACGAGACAATAAAGGTCATAGTATAAGATATTTTGTCCTTGGAACAGAAAAAAAATAAAGCACACAAGTCTAATTTTGTCTGCAACGTGACTTTGCTAATATACATATGTATATTTCTGACTCTTTAAAATGCTTAATTGAAATTTTTATTTTTAAGTATATACAATAATCAGTATTTACGCTCAAAACTAATTTTGCTTGCTTTTCATCCGTATTTGTCCCCTTCTAGTCCAAGTTTTGAATGTACGCACCTAACTACATATGTTTCAAATTTGAAGAAGAATGTAGGCATGTTTGAATTGCCTAAAAATCAATCCTTTATATAATATAAATATTTAAAATCTAGTTAACGAAAGAAATGAGTTAAAGTTGAAGCCATGTTCATAGCATTGCCATTTTTAATTAACCACAAGTAACATTAATTGCAAGATTAGGACTCCGACTCAGAAAACTCAGATGATAATAACAAATCCCAAAAGGGATGAAGTAGAGCAAATGGTGAAACAGGTGAGTGATAGCATAGCAAAACTACCTATTACTAAGAAAAGACTAACTGGATCACAGAGGAGGAAGTTGAAAAATATGCTTCAGGAAATCATAGTTAGTCAATCCAACGACACTCCAAAGGAAAAATCGGACTCACTAACAATATCAGAGGCAAAGGGGATCAGGTCTTCCGAGGAGTTGACAACTGAGAAGAAAAAGAGCTCCCCGTCTTCTAATACACAGTCCAAGCCAAGCAATACTTCACTCAAAGGAACCTCAAGTCAGAATCCTGCGAGTAAGGGTGACAACGCCAAGATAAATATTCCGAAGACTACCACGTCTGCGAAATCAGCCTCGAAGGTACGGGTATCTCAAAAGAAGCCCCGAAAAGCGAAGAAGGAGAGGCTAGACAGTGGAAAAGGAAAAGAGCCGCCATCTTACGCCAAAGTTGCCAGAAGAAGACACCGGAACGATCTCTGCTATGCAGTTTACGATGCAGGTAATCCGAGGAAAAATTCCAATAGAGTATGGGCGTGATGTTGATGAGGTTGGCATCTCACCAATGTGTTAGCACCCTAAAGAACTTAGTGGAAAGTATTCCTCCTCCCTATGACGGCGCTAAGCTGGAACTGAAAAAGAAGAGCGAGCTTCCACTGTCTACATAAAAGAATGGGACAGTAAGCTGGCTAATGAACGTCCATATACTGGAAATTCTTGGTGGTCAAACTGCTGAGCTGGCCGTGGAAAAGTGGGACGTCTTTTACAGGAAGAAGAACTTGAGGGAACTTTATTTGTAATAGGTATCGACCAGAAATCTTTGGCAAGAATAAAGGTAGGGCTTACTTCGTCTCTAAAGCTGTCATATTCAATATTGGGAAGGTGCCTATTGGACAACAAGCCTCGAAAAGGACACTAAAAAACCTAAGACCACAGCATCAGTAGCAACTACTGATAACGTTGAGGAGTCAAATCCTAAAAGCGAGAAAGTTACCACTAACTCACCAAAAGAAAGTGCAGCTGACCTTTCCAAAATTGGGGAGGCACCGATTGAAAGGGCTGTCAAAACCGGCCCCGATAAGGACACTAAAATATCTAAGACGGTACCCAAGTAAGTACTGGTAATTTTGAGGAGTCAAATCCTAAAAGCGAGGAGGAAATCACTCAATCGCCAGAAGACAGAACAGCAGTGCTGTTCAAAATTGGAAAAGTGTCAATTAAAAAGACTGCTCTTCCTATTCCTGATAAGGACACCGCAGTGCCATCACCGCACTGCATCAATAGCCACTTCAGGTTACCCGGAGGAGTCTAATGCAACGAGCGAGGAGGTGATCACTAACTCGCTGGCAGACTCAATGGATGACAATGATTGATTAATGTTATCCAAATAAACCTCCATCGGAGCGAGACGGCTACCAACGCTCTGAAATCTAAAATTAACATTGGTAAGATACATATAGCCGATTCGCAACAAGGTTTCTGGATTAAATCTGGTAAATTTCCAACTTTTCTACGCTGATACAGAGTCTCGCCCGAGAACATGTATCTTACGTTACAAGAACTTATATTTAATCCTCTCAACAGCATTATGCACTTCGGATGCAACGATGCTGATGCTAGATCGAGGCTTATATATACCTTGCATCTGTTTACCTGCCTTTAACCCATTCGTTCCCACTGTACTAGCTTGGGTACAAAAATACAACCGGTTTTATAATGCTAGATTATCCATATTACTGAGTTTTTTGTAAAATTTGATTTTTGGAACATTACTTTAGGATCTAAAGAGTAAATGTACCGAATTATAAAGTCATAAAAATATAACGGTAAATTTTAAATAATTTTTTGTCAACAGAGTTTTTCAATTTTTCGCCTCTTTCATTGCAATTTGATGTCAAACTCATTCATTTTGAGTTTAATGGATTAAAATTTTACAGAAAAATAAAGTAAACAGATCAGCCCATTAGGATTTAGTAAAAAAATAATTAAAAATTAGTTTTTAAGTTAATTTTTATAAGCTTAAATATTGGTGTACTCGCTTGGGTACAATGGGAATACCCATGCCTATTTTTTCATATATCTTAATTATCTATTAGGGATGTTTATGTCCTTTTTGGTAAATATTTTAGAAGGCTTGTAGGTGCTACTGATTATCTTTATAATAAAATCAGTTCACATTTAGATTTTTCCATTCTTTTTCCAAATATTGCCAAGAAATTGATAAATATAGTTAATTACTGGAAACAGGTGAGTGATAGCATAGCAAAACTACCTATTACTAAGAAAAGACTAACTGGATCACAGAGGAGGAAGTTGAAAAATATGCTTCAGGAAATCATAGTTAGTCAATCCAACGACACTCCAAAGGAAAAATCGGACTCACTAACAATATCAGAGGCAAAGGGGATCAGGTCTTCCGAGGAGTTGACAACTGAGAAGAAAAAGAGCTCCCCGTCTTCTAATACACAGTCCAAGCCAAGCAATACTTCACTCAAAGGAACCTCAAGTCAGAATCCTGCGAGTAAGGGTGACAACGCCAAGATAAATATTCCGAAGACTACCACGTCTGCGAAATCAGCCTCGAAGGTACGGGTATCTCAAAAGAAGCCCCGAAAAGCGAAGAAGAAGAGGCTAGACAGTGGAAAAGGAAAAGAGCCGCCATCTTACGCCAAAGTTGCCAGAAGAAGACACCGGAACGATCTCTGCTATGCAGTTTACGATGCAGGTAATCCGACAGGAAAAATTCCAATAGAGTATGGGCGTGATGTTGATGAGGTTGGCATCTCACCAATGTGTTAGCACCCTAAAGAACTTAGTGGAAAGTATTCCTCCTCCCTATGACGGCGCTAAGCTGGAACTGAAAAAGAAGAGCGAGCTTCCACTGTCTACATAAAAGAATGGGACAGTAAGCTGGCTAATGAACGTCCATATACTGGAAATTCTTGGTGGTCAAACTGCTGAGCTGGCCGTGGAAAAGTGGGACGTCTTTTACAGGAAGAAGAACTTGAGGGAACTTTATTTGTAATAGGTATCGACCAGAAATCTTTGGCAAGAATAAAGGTAGGGCTTACTTCGTCTCTAAAGCTGTCATATTCAATATTGGGAAGGTGCCTATTGGACAACAAGCCTCGAAAAGGACACTAAAAAACCTAAGACCACAGCATCAGTAGCAACTACTGATAACGTTGAGGAGTCAAATCCTAAAAGCGAGAAAGTTACCACTAACTCACCAAAAGAAAGTGCAGCTGACCTTTCCAAAATTGGGGAGGCACCGATTGAAAGGGCTGTCAAAACCGGCCCCGATAAGGACACTAAAATATCTAAGACGGTACCCAAGTAAGTACTGGTAATTTTGAGGAGTCAAATCCTAAAAGCGAGGAGGAAATCACTCAATCGCCAGAAGACAGAACAGCAGTGCTGTTCAAAATTGGAAAAGTGTCAATTAAAAAGACTGCTCTTCCTATTCCTGATAAGGACACCGCAGTGCCATCACCGCACTGCATCAATAGCCACTTCAGGTTACCCGGAGGAGTCTAATGCAACGAGCGAGGAGGTGATCACTAACTCGCTGGCAGACTCAATGGATGACAATGATTGATTAATGTTATCCAAATAAACCTCCATCGGAGCGAGACGGCTACCAACGCTCTGAAATCTAAAATTAACATTGGTAAGATACATATAGCCGATTCGCAACAAGGTTTCTGGATTAAATCTGGTAAATTTCCAACTTTTCTACGCTGATACAGAGTCTCGCCCGAGAACATGTATCTTACGTTACAAGAACTTATATTTAATCCTCTCAACAGCATTATGCACTTCGGATGCAACGATGCTGATGCTAGATCGAGGCTTATATATACCTTGCATCTGTTTACCTGCCTTTAACCCATTCGTTCCCACTGTACTAGCTTGGGTACAAAAATACAACCGGTTTTATAATGCTAGATTATCCATATTACTGAGTTTTTTGTAAAATTTGATTTTTGGAACATTACTTTAGGATCTAAAGAGTAAATGTACCGAATTATAAAGTCATAAAAATATAACGGTAAATTTTAAATAATTTTTTGTCAACAGAGTTTTTCAATTTTTCGCCTCTTTCATTGCAATTTGATGTCAAACTCATTCATTTTGAGTTTAATGGATTAAAATTTTACAGAAAAATAAAGTAAACAGATCAGCCCATTAGGATTTAGTAAAAAAATAATTAAAAATTAGTTTTTAAGTTAATTTTTATAAGCTTAAATATTGGTGTACTCGCTTGGGTACAATGGGAATACCCATGCCTATTTTTTCATATATCTTAATTATCTATTAGGGATGTTTATGTCCTTTTTGGTAAATATTTTAGAAGGCTTGTAGGTGCTACTGATTATCTTTATAATAAAATCAGTTCACATTTAGATTTTTCCATTCTTTTTCCAAATATTGCCAAGAAATTGATAAATATAGTTAATTACTGGAGGATCTACCAGACAACACTTTTGGTGAATGGGAAGTGTATGACAGTAGTGTCAGTGAATAATACATCCCATATGATGAATTTTAATTAATTTATTTTAGAACAAATATCAATAAAGTGTCGAAAAAGTGCACTGAATACGGTAGTTCACAGATAATTTCAATACATTTCACAATTAATCTAATGGAAAAATTCTTAATACTAATTGATTCGGTTTTTTATGTAGGAAAGTACCAAAATATAAAAAAATAATAAAAATAGCTTTTAAATTTTTTTTATTTATTTGTATTTATACCCATATTGTCCCGCTGTACCCATCCGAGTACAGCCCAAAAATCGCATTTCCAAAATTTAAAAATTTTTTGTTTTAAATTTTATTTTAAATTAACCCATAAAAAGATATATTTTGCAACAAAAAATTTAAATTTATTGATTTTAAGATGGTTGGGATCTAATGGGTTAACTGAAAACTAATACAAAATCGTCAAAAAGTCTCGACTTTCATATCAAAAATTGCGTATAGTCATCAAAATCAAGTAAACTCGTGACTACCATAATATATACCGTGCGAAAAAAAGTTCCCCCCTCAAACGTTTGTGCTGGATCCGCGCCTGCCGTAAAGTTAGTCATATAAAAATAAATTTTTGATTAAAAATTTAACTAAATATTAATTCTCATATACTATGAGAATTATATATCATGATCTTTAGCATTATAAATCTAACAAAAAGTGGACGGAAAAAGGTCATTGCATTTCATTAAGATCACAACAGGCCCGAAATTAGTGCTATAGGTGTATTTATTCGCATTTGGTGTATTAAACATTCTCTTCTTCAAACACTGTATGTTGCCAAATTTCTTGAAAATCGGTTCATGTTTTTTTTATTTAGCCTAGAAATTTCGTGTTATAGCAGTTATTCTAAAAGTGAACATAAAAATGTGCGTATCATCCAATCAATATCATATAGAGTTTTTTATACCCTCCACCACCATCCGTGTGTAACACCAAGAAATATTCATCTGAGACCCAACAAACTATATATATTCTTGATCCTTATAAAATTCTGAGTCGATTTAGCTATGTCCGTCTGTCTGTCTGCCTGTGTAAAACATGTTCACGTTAAAACGAAGCAATAAAAATTCACGAAATTCACCCAAAACATTCCTTATTATCCGGTTAGGTATTGAAAATCAGTAAAATCGGTTCACGACGTAAAAAGTTATGAGTACAAATTTCAGACTACCTCGAAAAAAATTACGTTTTTTCCCATGAATTTTGTCACACATTATTTTTTTGTGCTAGGGATTAAGTATGTTCAAACTCATAACAATTGATCCAATATTTCCCATATCCCCCATACAAAGGTTTATATTCCCGGATATAAGTTTATCGTTAATAATTCCCTCAAATATATCGGTATCACACAAAATTTTGTACATACAAATATAACATGAATAGAAATCATACTACCAACGGTCCACAATTGGTCATAGCTCCCATGTAAGGCCCACTTCCAAAAATTACCTAAACACACATATTTCATTGACAAATAAAGTTTTTTGTGATATAATTCGAGCTGAATATGTTTTGTGTACATACAAATCATTCTACCAAATATCTTTTCGGATCGGTCCATTATTAGTCATAGCACTTCCGGAAATCACTTAAACGCACATATTTAATTGTCAAATAAATGTATCTTGATAAAATTCGACACAAATATGTTTCGTCTATATATCAATCACTCTACGAAATTTTTTCGGATAAGACCATAATTGGTCATAGCTCCCACATAGGGTAAACTTCCGAAAATCATTTAAACGCATATGTTTCATTGATAAATAAAGATATCGGTATAAAATTCAACTTGAATATGTTTTGTATACGTATAAATCATTCTAACAATTTTCCCCGGGTCGGTCCATTATTGGTCATAGCTCCCATATAAGGCTCTCTTCCGAAAATCATTTGAACTCACATATTTCATTGTTAAATAAAGCTATCTTGATAAAATTCGACACAAATATGTTTTGTGTACATACATATGAATCACTCTACGAAATTTTTCTGGAGAGGCCCGTAATTGGTCGTAGCTCTTATATGAAGTCAAGTTATCTAAAAATTAGATAGTTAAATGGGTGTTAATAAAAAGTAACTTGCTGGTGGAGGGTATTTAAGATTCGGCATAGCCGAATATAGCACTCTAACTTGTTAACTGCTGAGGTTAGACCTATTAAATGCCAAATTTTATGTAAATAAGTTTATTAGTTATGTAGTGAGTTTCACATATATTTATTATTATATATTATAGGTTTTGAAGATGTAATGTGTCGTACTGTTCATTCTTCAACAATCATTATAACAGATTTCATGAAAATGGGATCAGTAGTTTTTTGTATTCCTGAATGTAAATTTGGTTTAATAGTTGTTTTACAAAAAGTTGGTGTAAAAAGGGGCGTGGCGTCCGATCCTGATCTTGAGATCAGACCTATCAGTTCAGTAGTTTTCTATAAGTCTCGAATGAAAATTTTGTATAATAATTATAAAGAAAAAAGTGAGCATAAGAAGAATCGTGACCTCAAATCATTATTTTATATAGTCTATTGTTCTACTTTAGAATAGAACTATTAGTGTTCTAAATTTCATGTAAATCGGTTCAGTAGTTTGTCCGTGAAAGCGTAACAAACAGACTTTCTCTTTAGTAGTTTTTGTATATTGTGATTGCAAAATTGGTGTAATAACAGTTTTACAAAAAGTTGGCGCAAAAAGGGGCGTGGCATCCGATCAAGATCTTATATAGCCTATTGTTCCTTTTGGGATTAGACCTATTAGCGGTCCAAATTTCATGTAAATCGGTTCAGTAGTTTTGCCGTGAAAGCGTAACAAACATACACACAAACAAAAAGTCTGTTTTATATATATGTACATATATAGGATTTATTTGTGCCGGATTTCATCGCGATATTAGTGTTTATATGCGAATTTTGGACATTCTAGTCATTTTCTGAAGGGGACTTCGTATGGGAGTTAGGGCAAATGAGGCAAGGTCATAAATGCTTGTATAAAACTTATTTGTGCTGTTTTCCATCGAGATATAGGTATATTTAACATAATTATGATCTCAAAGGCACTTTTCGGGGTGTTCTGTTGTATGGAGGCTAGGTGAAATAATGGACCGATTTTAACCATTTTCAATAGGCTTCATCCTTGGGCAAAAAAAGTGCGTGTACCAAGTTTCATCGAATTATATTGAAAATGGCGACCTGTACCTTGCGCACAAGGTTTACATGGACAGCCAGCCAGACGGACGGGCGGACATAGCTCAGAAAATGATTCTAAGCCGATTGCCTTTAAGGTGGATATAGGACGAATATTTTTATGTGTTACAAACATCAGCACAAACCCAATTTACCCTCCCCACTAATGTGGTGTCGGGTATAATTAAACAAAAAGGAAAACAAGCTAAATGAAAAAAATCTACCGATAAATTTGTCTGTGTGTGGCCCAATCGCCACTCTACTAGATGTTCTGGGTACAACACTTTTGTGGATATAAGTTTTTTTCTTCCATAGGAACGCGTTTCATTGTAGTATCAATAAAAATATACACCAAATTACGTCCTCTCTTGTACGAGATCGAGTAGCTTTAATAAAACAAATTTTCAGTACAGAAATTTGTACATTTACATTGATTTTTTTTAATAAATTTTCATTGCAAACGCCTGAATAATTTACGTATTTGACTTGAAGTTTCAAGTGTGTATTTTTCGGGTGATGTGTTTTATAAAAAACGATTTTCTATACTTTTTTTAAATAACGAAACTTGTTCACTTGTTTTAACGCTTTTACGCAAAATACAAATTTAACAAGTAGGAAAGTATAGTCGGGCATGGCCGACCAGCCAGCCGGACGGACAGACGGATCGACTCAGAAAGTAATTCTGAGTCGATCGGTATACTTTATGGTGGGTATAGGACCAATATTTTTCTGCATTACAAACATCAGCATAAACGTATAATACCCTCCCCACTATAATGGTGTAGGGTATAAAAATTTGTAGGAGAAATGAGATGTAGGGATTTACGAAATTAGGGCCTAAATATTAGATGTAAACTAATAAATTTTAATTTTTACATTTCAGATTGACGGAAGTGTTACTCAAAGCTTAAATGTATGTTTATCAAGATCACAATATGAACAAGTAATAGAAACCATGGGATACGCAACTAATATTATGCTTTTAAAAGAATCAATTATTAAAACAGAAAAAGAAATTGAAGCATCTGAAGAGGCATGTGCAACTGAGCACTCAAAAACTAACGATTTTAAAAAAATTTGCCTACAATTTTCAGTGCCAATCTTCAAACTAGATTTAAAAAATGAGCATAATATTTCTCTTATACATATAACGTTACAAGAATTTATATTTCATAAAAATGATACCACACATCAAAAAGAAGTTCAAGTGTTACTACGATCCGTTGTTATGGAAGACTTAAAATGTACAACAAAATCCAAATATAGAAATATGGTAAATTCGTTAAGAGATAATGATAATAATCATTTATCTAGAGATAAAATCTCTCATTCGTGTCCAGACTTATCAAATTTTAAAGATTTTGAAATTCTCAATAAATGTATGTCTATGCCGAGAAATTTAAACGAAAAAAGAAAAGACAATATTAAAAATAAAAATTTTAATATGAAATGTTTTAAAAAAATCGATCTTGAAATTAATCAGAAGATTAAAACGGAAAACTTAGTAATATATAAATCTATTACAACTTGGAGTATTGATACAAAAAATGAAGAAGAAACTAAAAGTTCCATCGATTTTAACTGTCTAAATTTAATCATATCTATTGAGAAATGGTTTATGGTGTTTGATTTTTTTGGACTTATTACTAATCAAGCAGATAATTCAGACGAGCAAAGAAATCAGAAATCTTCTAACAGTAAGTACATTTAATAGAATTACCCTGTAAGTAAAATTTTAACTTTTGAAATGAAACAGAAAAACGTCGAAACACGTGAATTTAATTTTAAACCGTTGAATTGAATGGCATACTCCGTTTTGAAAAATTAGGTCGAATTAGGGAGATATTGCAACATTAAGTTTGCGCAGTTTTCGAAGGGATTTTTGATACCTCAAGGAAAAATCTCGAAAACTCTTTTGAAATTACTCATTTTATTGTTCATTTGTCGAAACTTTATTCTTAAATTGACAAAATTTCTATACAAATTTACTATTGTAAAAATATGTTTATACCATTTTTTCAAACTTGTTTACAAAAAACTAAAGAACCAAAAAGTCAGTCCCCCTTTATTAGGTTTTCATTCAATCAGGCCATTCCACTGTGGTTTCAAATTAAAATCTATGTGGACAAAATTATTTGAGACTCTTTTTTATGGAATTGATGCCTCTAAATTATCTAAAGGATCTATAATACCTATTTTCGAAGTTACAATGGGGTCTAGATATATAAAACTATATAATTACGTTAGGTCACTATAGGGCCTGTTGTGTGCTCTTTTTCACGGAAAATGTTTGTTGGTAAAAACAAAACCTTATATAGTATTCACTAAATGTATTATCGTCCGATGTTCAGAAACTCAGTTTCCCAGACGCGATTCTGGAATAATCTCACTACCAAGATATTTGGATCTAATTTCGGCGAAAGCCTGACAATGGCAAAGAAAGTGGACCAGAGTTTTACTGTTCTCTCTACATGCTCTACATTCGTCTGAATCTACGCGTCCAATTCTGTATAGGTGTGCCCATAATCCTATATGTTCACTCAGAATACGTACCATCAAACTAACCTCAGATGTGTTCATTTTGAGGATTATTCTCGTCCTGCTCTCTTTAGGGTCGCCCCAAAGGATCTTTGTGGTTCTACCCACGGTTTCATTTGTTGTGAATATATGTTTGATATCTTTTATGGTGAAAAAATATCCAGTAAAATAAAAAAATTCTCTATCTCTAACTGTTACAAAAATGTTACAACTTTTACTCTGTTATTCAAATTTGTCATTGAATGGCAGTATAGTTTTTTAAAAATCGTTCCACAGCTGGACTGGAGCTATCGAATAGGTACCTAAATGACGGAGCATTAAACAATCAAACATGTCCATTTAAACATTCAAACATGTCCTTCACATTTGCAGTCTTTTTTTATGCCGAAAATTCATAAAAACTTTCACTACAGTGATATCTTAATCAAAATTTAATAACTTTTAAGCATAATGATCATGATTACACCTATAAAATTATGATAAAATTCCAAAAAAAAGGACAAAAAAAAAAGTACAAATACTAAAAATAAGTACATTTGCGTACTTAGGGGTTATGCAGTTAAAAGTACAATTACTAAAAAAAGTATGCGTCTACAGTACGTCTGGCAAGCCTAGTTCTTCTACACAGTGCCCGGCACCGAAGTGCCTTCCCGGTAAACAATTTGTTCAGGCATGTCTTATGTCAGAAATTTTCTAAAATAATTCTTATACTTGACCAGAATTTTTAACGAATTTCTAAATTTCCTTTAGACTTTTTACAGAGTAATCGGCAAACTTTTTGTTAGACTTTTCTGCACATTTTCTGAAGTATTAAACGATTAATATCAGACTCGTCTACACACTGTCGAAAGGGAATTTCAGTTATGAGATACTCTGAACTAGAGATGAGCGATCCAGTGATTTCTAAAGAACGTCGTTCTAAGTGAACGTGATTTGTAAATCACTGTTCTTTAAAACAGTGACTGTGATCACGGTTTTCACTTATTAAGCAAAACAATACATATTAATATTTTTTTTCGATTATTTTGGTTAAAACCAAATTTTTTACAATAACAACGTGTTTAATGGGTCTGATACTAAGTATATATGTACATAAATATTACTGAACAAAATAAAATTGGTGACATCAGAGCGAGGTAATATAGTAAACTCTATAAGAAAAAATTTCTAATTGTATATAGTAAACTCTATATGAAAAAATTTCTAATTGTATGCATACTATGTTGTAATACGTATTTGGTTCAATAAAAATTAATTGAATTTTAGAAGGTAAAAATTCCAAAGAACGACATTGCAAGTAAGTAGTCACAGTAGCTACCAGTAAATTATCTGCGTGCTGTGAACATCCGTTTATATGAATTATTTTTAACAATCAGATATTTTTTTCGAAATTAAAAAAATAATTTTTATGGCCCACATATTATTTTTAAAGCATAACAAAATTTCGAACAATATTTCGAATTTTTGAACTTATATTCGAACATAATGTCGTATTGTAATCAGGTAGATTTATTACTATCAAGTTTCAGCAATTTCGGTGTACGGGAACTGTTTTTAACAGCTTTAAAATTTTTTTGAACATAAGTTCGAAATTTCGAAAAATGTTTTTTTTTTATTTTTATCGCCCAGAGATTATTTTAAAAACATAAAACAATTTTCGACCAATACTTCGAACTTTCGAACTTAATTACGAATATTCGAACATAATAATTATTGTATTGTCATCAGAGGTACTCATCACTGTCAAATTTCAGCCATTTCGGTCTGCGGGAACTGGTTTTAACAGATTTTTAAATTTTTCGAACAGAGAATCTATGTTCGAGCTTTAATTTGAATAATTGAATTTAATTTCGAATATTTGAGACATCATTCGCTTAAAAATTAGCTTTTTGTGTACATATTTTCATTTAAAAAACATTTTTGCCAACACTGAAAATAACCTGAAAAAAAATAATTTCAATACTGTGTTGTTTTTATACGGGTATATATGGGAAATTTTCTTTTAATTTAATTTTGGAGTTCAAAAAATTATGAAATTTTTTTAATATCACATCAAATTTTGTGTGGATATTGTCTAACATCTTAGAAGTACAATTATCTTCTTGTGAATAATTTTTAGCAAAAGCCGCCAAAGTTATAGCAGTTTAAAGTTAACAGTTTAAAAAGTTCCCAAAATTAAGTTTTTACCTGAAACTCAAAAATATAAGTGTGGATATAACCCACAACGAAGGACCCAAAATACAAATTAATTTAACCCATATATTTTAAATATTCGTGGATATAGACCTCATTAATAGCAACCTAAAAGAATATAATTTTATAAATTTTAATTAGCGGGAAGAGTGTGCTTCACAAGTTTTTCTTAAAAGTAAAACACTGCGTTTCCTGCACACGAGAAACTTTGATGGAAATATTTTTGTGGTTAGCCAATAACTGCTTGTTTATAATTATCTTCTGCTTCCATTTCTAAATCTAAATGAGTAAATAATATAAAAACTGTTAAAATGAAAATCTTTATAAAGTTTGGAAATAAATTTCATACACATGACCGAACTTTTTTCAATGCATTTAATACAAAATCGTACTTTTTTCTAACGGCTTATCGATTTTGGTATAAGCATCATTGTCAGCTACCGATTAATGTTAGGTGTTACCAATTTTAATTAGCGGTTTAGGTGTGCTTCGTCGAATTATCTTCTAACTCAAGAAACACCGAGTTTTCGGCTAAAGAGAAATTTTGATGAAATTTCTATTGTAATTAGCATATCCCTTCTTATCTACAATTAACTGCTTTTTTTAATTTAAATGAATTATTAATCCAAAAACCGTTAAAATGAAATTATATATTTACATGAATGAACTTTTTTATACTTTTTTAATGCAAAAACCAATTCTTTCCATATAAAGATTGATTACTGATAAAATTCAGAATTTAAAATTTGTTTATAATGCGGAAATTCGCTAAAGTAAAAAATTAAAAATTTTTTATGATTTCAACATGTAAAATTTAAAAGTATTTCAAACACGCGATATTTTGGGTATATTGAAGTTACGCTGTTAGTGTGCTTCGCGAAAAAGCCCTTTTTTCGAAAGTTTCACGTTTGTTTTTCCAATATTTAAGCTTCTCCCGCAGTGATACCTTCTAGAGCACATTTTGGAGATATACATCAAACGACGCGTAATTACAATGTCTACTTTTTCTCATTTCTACATTTTGCATAACCGAAGAGCCGCAAATATTCTATCCAAAAAACTCCAAATTTTGTAAAATTGTATAAATTTGGTTTCAAAACATTGCGACCACGTAATTCTTTACTTATAAATGGCATAACAATTAAATATGAACTATAGTCATTCAACAAGTGTATACAGCTTACATTAGCAAAATTGACTTTCTAAGCTGTAAACCGCCCTCATAATATCAAAAAGTGGTAAAAAAACTACTTGGTTTCAATCACATTTTTGAGAAATTTTAACTTTGAGTGTTTATTTCTTCAACATGGAACTACTCTCGACCACTAAATTTTATGGACGTATTCTTTCAAGTCTTGTAAATAAAAATTCGTCATCACTTAATTTTCAAAATATTAAAGAAAAGAAATATCTATTTGTAATTTCTATAACATAATTTTCCGACCCCATAAAGTATATACATTCTGGATCCTTATAGGTAGCGGAGTTGTTAGTTTTTAGAGAACCCCAGAAATCGGCGAGATCTTCAATAATTCTGTTAGACATTATTTCGAGAAGATCGCAAAAACAGGGTTGTTATAATGAAATAAATATAAATTAAAATAAGAAAACATATTATATCTGTTGCCACACAGAAAAAGCTAAAAATATGTTTCAATTATCAAAATAATTGTATCAACCAAGTTTTGCACCTATCACCAAAATGATGATATCAATTATCAAATTTGTAAAAAAATTAAAAAATACTTTTTTTTCCAAATAACGAATTAATCAGAACAATTAATATCAATAATTGAGACAAAATTTAAAATTGATTAATTCATTAATTGTATAAATTAAATATTTAATAAAAATAAAATCAAATTTTTATTAATTTATTAATCAAATGAATTAGTTTGTTTGGTAGAAAATGTATTAAAAACCAATTAAGTTAATGATTAAAACAATCAAATTATTAACTGATTACTCACAATGTTAAAGGAATGCTTGACCTTTAACAATGCGTAGAGCATTTATAAAAAATATCACTTTATTATCAAATTTGAAAATATAAAGTGTTTTATAAATTATCAGGAAACTTGAATATTATATGCCTAAAATCGTATTGACTATTTAAGAATTATAAACATTGTTAGCATAAGAAATCAGAATAAAATATTTAAAAAAAAACTAAAATAGAAAAGTTGGCCAGAAAATTTTTTTCAATCAATTAAAAAACTAATTGAATCAATTAAAAATTTAATCAAACTTGTAAACTTAGGTTTTAAACAACGAGATAATTAAGACAAATAAAAAATTGCTTAAATTAAAACTAAAGAAAGAGAAAAACATGTTAATTGAAAATAAACTACTGATAATTTTTTCTGTGCATATTTTATTCTGAATAATTTTTTAATCATTCCTATTTATTTCCTAAAAAATGATTATAATTTTAAACAAAACATAATTTGCATTGATTTTTTGTGGTCTGTCGACAGTCGCTTAATTTTAATTCGTCGCTCGGTCTTTTTGTGTGGTTTGTCGACAGCTGTTCCAATTGTAATTAAGCTGTAAGTATGTAGAACCCGGAATAGGTGCGAATACATAAAAGGGGATTTTTTCGTACTTTTTCGATCTTCAAAAGGTACTTTTTGAATTTTCTATAATATTGAACCCAGAAACATGAAATTAAGTATGTAGAGCCCGGATTTGGTGAGAACACATAAAAGGGTACTTTTTCGTTTTACAAAAGGTACTTTTTGAATTTTTTATATTATTGAACCTAGAAACATGAAATTTAGCATGTAGGGCCCGGATTAGGTGAGAACCTATAAAAGGGGACTTTTTGGTACTTCAAAAGGTACTTTTTGAATTTCCTATAACATTGATCCTACAGACATACAATTAAGCATGTAGGGCCCGGAGTAAGTGATGACCTATAAAAGGGGATTTTTTTGGTACTTTTGCGTTCTTCTAAAAGGGTGGCGTGTCATAATGTCCATTGCGACAATTATGGTTACTTACGAATTTTTACTAATTAACGACAAAATTTTGTAGCTAAAAAGTTACTGAATTGCGGTACAGAAATGTCTGAACAAATTGTTATCTGGACAAATAAAAAAATCTGTTAATACTAATATAAATTTCTTCATTACCGCTAAACAATTTTTGCCTTTACTTTTTCGATCTTCAAAAGGTACTTTTTGAATTTTCTATAATATTGAACCCAGAAACATGAAATTAAGTATGTAGAGCCCGGATTTGGTGAGAACACATAAAAGGGGACTTTTTCGTTTTACAAAAGGTACTTTTTGAATTTTTTATAAATAATATAAATTTCTTCATTACCGCTAAACAATTTTTCCGAGTTCGTAACGAATTCGTACCGACACACAGTGATTCGTTTTCACACATTCATTGGACAAAAATAGAAGGACTTATTGTAGGGTTTTGAAATTTGGCTCATTGTTGTAGATTGGTATAGTTAAGAAAAATTCGAAGTTTAGAAAAAATTGGTCCAAGGATTCATATACTTCCCATATATTCCAAAATGGAAAATAGCGTTATTTTCACAAAGTTTGCAACAAAATTTAATCATTTTGTTGCAAACAAAATCAGAATTCATCACAAACATGATGAATTCTGATCAAATAATCAGAATTCATCATGTTGTTTTTTTTTTTTTTTTTTTTTTTGAATTTGGAGCAAGGACTCATATATCCTTTTTACTAAAAACGTGATAAAATCTTTAAAACCTAAAATATTTGTGTGCAATTTTGTTTATGGGTTGGTCCAATATACACAAATGTCCATACCAAAATTAATTGAATTCGACTAAGTAATACAGAAGTTTTCGCAAAAACTGTTTTCTCAATAATATTAATTCTGCTCTTGTATAGTGTACGAATAATATGTAATTGTTCCTACAACTATTCGGACTTTTTTATAATTGCCATTGTATTCGATATTTTTATGAAAAAATATTTCTTTTCAAGTGGTCAGAAACGCCTTTTTTGAAAAAAATCATTTTTCACAAAAACTTTATTTGGGCAAAAATATTGTATAAATCATGCAATCACTTTTTAAATTATTTTGACATTTTGATTTTAATTAACATCAAAAATAAATGGTTGTATTGCAGTTTATTCCCAAGAATGAAAAAAATCATTTATAAATAGAATTTCAATATATTTCATTAAAATACATATGTATAAACACAAATAATGATTTCCAGGATTAAAATCTGTATAAAACTCAGCCTAATTATTTGCAAATAGTCTTTACGCTTTAGTTAAAAATTTTTTTTAAAAATATTTATAACTCTGTTTGCAAAAATAAAGATTTTGCGAAATATAGGAAAAAGTTTAGGCTATAATAAAATCTAAAAATCTGAAAGAAATATTTACAAACTTTTTCAATTTATTTGTGAATTTTAATTTTATTTTTCAACGACATAGAAATTACAAAAAATATATAAGTATAACATCAAACTTTGTAAATTTTAAGTATTTTGTCTGCTCAGAATATTTTGAGTGTAAATTCAATTTTAATTAAAAAGAAATTACAAAAAATATATAATTACAACATTCATATTAAGTATATCATGATGAATCATTGAAATCATAATTTGCTAGAAAAACGCGATATGAAATATTTTTTTTATTTTTCCTAAAAATATGTTCACTAATATGCTGTTACAAAATTTAAGATTTTGCAAAATGTAGGAAAAAGTTGGTTCTGTTCTCTAGTGTTTATAAAACGGTTAACCGAAAAACCGGTTTTTATTGCATATTTCGTTTTTTCGCAAACCGGTTTTTTTAAAACATTGGTTTTCGGACAGTCTTCGTCTACTTTTGTTCCCGATGAATCGTCGCGAGCCTGAGCACTATTTATACTTGATAGTCCTGGACATAAATTTTTTTCTTGATATAGATGCATTATATATTCAAATGTCAATTTATCCCTCCTATGGCAACTTCCACATACCTAACGAATCAATAATATCTTCAGCTCTGTATCAGTTTGTTTTCTTATGATATATTAATGTACTAAAAAGTGTAAATATCTTATTAAGTAATTCATAATATTTCGCAAAATTATATTTTTGAACTAAATATTATAATATTTTAAAGATTTCCAAACTTTTCGGTTAACCGGTTTTTAATACTCGGTTAATATATATATATATATATATATATATATATATATATAGAATTATCCAAATTTTAAAGTTTATGTTGTAAGTCTTAAGAAATCGGAGTTAAATTTCGGGTTTTTAAGAACGTACTGTGTTCAAAATAACCAAATCCATGCATATAACATTAATTTCGAAATAACAACTCTTTTCAAAAGTTAAAAATTCTATTTCCAATGCATCATTTGGAGGGTTCAATGACCACCAGATCCAAAATCCAGGGTCTAAAGTGGAAAAAATCGTAGAAATGAGAAAAAAAACTATTCTACTAATTAATTTCGGAGCCAATTGGCCCAAATTTCAAATTTTCGGAACTAAAAGTAGATTTTTTCCAAGTTATTGTGTAAAAAATATTTTATTAAAAAGTAATTACATTAATAAAAGTAAAATTTTCATAAATTTTGATAATATCATTAAACCAAATATATACTGAAATGATCTGTATACTTACTTTTGTGACGTAAATTTTGCACCTTTTTAACTTCAGCTTAAATGAGAACTCAAAGAACCAAAAATGAAGAAAGAAAGTAGTGAATAATCATTATCATAATTGTTTTTAATAAATAAATGTGTTACGTTTTTGTTTTTTGAAAAAATAATGTTGTTTTTTAAATAAAACCAATCGTCAGTATTTCTCTATACTTATTTTTGTGATTAACTGTATATTGGCTAATTTCATAAAATTTCGAAACATAAATTGGGATTTTGAACATGACTCTCCGATTTCGACGAAATTCGGTACATACATTATTCACATGCAATTTATTTCTCAATTAGATACGGTTTAGATTTTTTCAAGGTTCAAAGTTCATATTTTTAAAATTTATTCAACAAGCATTAAATTGGACATTTCGAAAATCTGACAAATAGTTTAGAAAATATACGATGTTAATTTTAATGCTATTTGAAAAAAAATCTTAAAAAATGTGAACATTGAACGTCAATAAAATCTAAACCGTAATGAATTTGAAAATTTTGGAGAACTTTAAACTTCGTATTTATACATAGAATGTGTGAAGCAAGTTTCATCAAAATCGGAAAGTAAATAATCCACATCATTTCCATACAAATTTCAAAATTTATAAGATTTTGCTAATAAACAATTTATTTTTTTTTGGAATTTTTCAGACTTTTATTGAGTACATTAAGAAATTGACTAAAGCACAGTTTTCGATATCATTATCCTTATGTTAAAAATATAATGTTTTAAAGCTAAAAGAGGCGTTCATTAGTGTCTAAAACGATTAAAATCTGACAAATAGTTTAGAAAATATACGATGTTAAATTTAATGCTTTATATTTGAAAAAATCTTAAAAAATGTGAACATTGAACCTCAATAAAATCTAAACCGTAATGAATTTGAAAATTTTGGTAAAAATCGTTTTCCCCTTCAGAGCCCTGGTGCCACCAGTTAACGTGGTCCTATCGCGCTAAATTTTTTTTCAGAATGCATTTCTATACCTCTAAGTATAAGTTCTGTCAAATTACAGAATTTTATATTTGGGACTCAAATTTAAAAGAATTTCGTTGAAAAGTGATGTTAAAATGTATAGAACTAAATGAATTTAGAAAAATTTATGTTAAGGAATTCATTCATTTTTTAAAAAATAATTTTAATTTTTTTTTTTTCAAATTATTTAATTTTTTTTTTTTTTTTTTTTTTCAAAAAACCCCAATTTTCTTTCTTTTTTTGCTCAAACGAAAGCCAATAGTACTAACATTGCACGGTGGTCAATTCCTGCCAAAAATGTTTTCTTTCAATTATTTAATTCTGATAAATTTTTGGTCGTAGATTATAGCTAACACTTCAAATCGTACAATTTAAATCATATTTTGATTATTGCTTAATCTTGTGACTGTTTATACATATGCAAAGTTGATAATAGTTTGCCTGTCGATTTAAGATGTTTAAATTAGATTTTAGACACCTTTACATAAATGAAGGCTATGATTTTTCCTTAAAGTTTTTCTTTGTAAATTAGCACGTGTTTTACAGTATTCTTAGTAAGTAATCATTCCATGTGGTTATTGCGATTTTGTGCGGTTTAATTTTTTGGATAAATTAAGTGATTTTAAAAACTAAAAACTATACAAATCCAAATATCCGTACGAAAGGAAAAGGGGCTATAAGAGGGTGAACATTGTGTCTACTACTGTTATTTATCAGGAAAAGGTATTATAAATTTCATCTGCAACTTCCTGCAACTCTAGTAACTAAAGCATTTTTAATGACTTTGTCTATTACAAACGCTGAACTCTCCATATATTTCAACTTCATAAAAATAGAGAACGGGACGACATATTATCAATAGTACAAAATCAAATGGAGGAGGGAAGGGTCAATTATGGACTGAACTAAATAAAATTTGACAGAAGGATTTTACCGCCTATAAAACTTGTTTATGTTGATATTTATGTTTATGCTGATATTTATCACTCAGTTAAATCCTTTTTCTTAAGGATCCTTATATAAGGGATAGGGTCAATTATAGACCAATTGTCATATATTTTGATATACAAATTTATGTTCATATAAAACATGTTTGTGTCGAATTCCATTGCTAGACAGATATTTTAAAGCCAGTAATGAGTGCTAAAGTAATTTAACACATATGGGAGGTAGGGTCAATTATGGACCAATTCTCATAAAATTTTACAGTGAAATTTAGGTTCCTATAAAACTTGTTTGTGTCGGATTTCATTGCCATACAGATATTTTTAAGCCAGTAATGAGCGTTAAAGTAATTATCTGAAGGGGGCCTTATGTGGTAGGTAGTGTCAATTATGAACCAATTGCCAGAAAATTTGCTCGAGAGGTATAGGTTCCTATAAAAATATTTTGTGTCAAATGTCGTTGCTTTTAGTATTTTTAACCCAATTATCAGCATTTAAGAATCTGATACGGGGACTAGGATCAAATATGTCCGCCATACTATAGCGTAAAATTTATGGGTGCATAAAACTGACTTGTGCTAAATTTCATGGAAATTGCTTCATGGAGGCTTGCGAAATTTTCAACCGATACAGCCCTTATTCAGTACCAAACCAACCTTACCTATAAGAAACATTTGTGGAAAATTTCAGCTTTTTATTTAAAGAAATAAAGAAGTTATAGATTTCTGGTCGGAATTTACCACCGTGCATTGGTGCAAATTTCGTCAAAATCGATTTTTTGAGTTGGGTCACTTGATATGAAATTGCAATGTGAGAAGGTTGTTTACGGAATTGCAAAGTGTGTAGGGTTGTTGTAAGAAGTTGTGAGTTGGTTGTACGAAAGAACAAAATGTTTAGATATTTTTGCAAGTTCTACAAACGGGTCACAACGTAAAAATGCTTGTCGCACAAAAAAAAATATGAACAATTTTTTTCTTAACAATCGTTTGCTAAAATTTAATTTCGATTTTTATAAATATTTTTATTTGGTTTTATAACGAATTTGTTTGATTTTCACACAGAAGGAAAATATTTTCTAGAAACACTTTATTGAGATAAATTTAATTTTCAGTTGTTTACGGAATTGCAAAGTGTGTAGGGTTGTTGTAAGAAGTTGTGAGTTGGTTGTACGAAAGATCAAAATGTTTAGATATTTTTGCAAGTTCTACAAACGGGTCGAAACGTAAAAATGCTTGTCGCACAGAAAAAAATATGCACAATTTTTTTCTTAACAATCGTTTGCAAAAATTTAATTTCGATTTTTATAAATATTTTTATTTGGTTTTATAACGAATTTGTTTGATTTTCACACAGAAGGAAAATATTTTCTAAGAAACACTTTATTGAGATAAATTTAATTTTCAGTAAATATTTTTACTAATTCAATAAATGTTTTTGTTTGAGTTTTATTTATATGTCAGCATATGGAATACCACAATAAAACAAGTTTTGGAATGTAATAAAATGAATTGAAATAATTCTTACTTGATTTGTAACATTTAATGTATAAGTGTTTCAGTTTTCACAGTACAAAATAATAGTTTCTAGAATGTGAGATAAAATTGTTGGAATTATATAAGTACTTTTTTCTACAAATTTCAATTTTATAGAATTAGTAAAATTTTTGTTAAAATTCAATATGAATTTTTTAACAAAATTTTTATAGATTCAATAAGAAATTTTTTGTATTATTATTGCCAAAATACAATAAATAATTTATCTGTTTCAAATAAAATATTTGCTTGAATTTCAGTACAAATACAAATAACTTGCGTGATTGTTTTAGTAAAATAATTGTTTGGAAATGTTTATTAATGTTTTTCGTAAATAGTATATTATTGATTTAACTTGATTTCACGAATTTCGTGATAGGTCCTATTTTAGTCAAAAATAAAAGGCTTTATGAATTTTTTGTTTGATTTTGAATTTCATTTTTTTCTGTGCACCTTCACTCAACAATTATTTTTATACCCTTCACCTTCGTGAGAAGGGTATATATAAGTTTGTCATTCCGTTTGTAATTTCTATAATATAATTTTCCGACCCCATAAAGTATATATATTCTGATCCTTATTAATAGCGGAGTTGATTAAGCTATGTCCGACTGTCTATCTTTCTGTCTGTCCGTCTGTATGTTTGTTGAAATCAGTTTTTAGAGGATCCCAGATATCGACGATATCCGAATCTTCAATAATTCTGTTAGACATGCTTTCGAGAATATCGCTATTTAAAACCAGCAAAATCGGTCCACAAATACCGGAGATATGAGCAACAACAAAATATATGGTAGGTAGGTTGATAGGAGGATGTAAACTGCATCAAATCCGAAGAAATACACCTAGGCCACCATCGGGCCTGTTGTGCGCCCCTTATCATAAAAACAAAACTGAATGAATTATTTTTCAGTGTTCGGAAACTCAGTTTCCTGAACGTAATTCCTAAGAATCTTCCAATCAGTGTTAGTCAGGAATGTTATTTCCGGAATAACATCTCTTCCAAGATACTTGGATCTAACTTCGACGAATGCCTGGCAGTGGCAAAGAAAGTGCTCCAGAGTTTCACTGTCCTCTCCACATACTCTACATTCGTCTGAATCCGCACGTCCAAATTTGCATAGATGTGCTCGTAATCCTGTGTGTCCACTCGGAATACGTACCATCATACTAACTTCAGACTTGCTCATTTTGAGGAGATTTTTCGTCTTGCTCTCATCAGGGTCACCCCATAGGATCTTCGTGGTTCTACCTACTGTTTCATTATTCCAAGAGGCCTTATGGGATTCTCTCATCCATATTTTTATTTCAGCTTTTGTTGCGTCGAATGGTTTTGCGTTTGTCAGGTTAACTGCCTCGAGCTACTTTCCCTTTAAAGCTATTACATTCGCCCTTTCGCCGCCTCATATCTTAAATATGTTTCAATGGGTGGAATATCTAACAACGTTTCCAGAGCCTTGGTTGAAGTAGTACACATGGCACCACTTATACCCAAGCCATATACCAGTAGTAGTTTGATATTGCACTTTTTGTCTAAAGCGGTCCACCAGATTATTGAAGCATAAGTTAAAATAGGTCTAATTACACTTTTATAAAGCCAATTTGTCATAGTAGGACTAAGACCCCATTTCATGCCTATAGTTCTCCTACATATCGCCCAGCACCGATGTGCCTTGTTGATCATATCCTCTACGTGGTGTCTCCATTTAAATTTCCGGTCGAGAATTACACCTAAGTACTTAACTTTGTCTGTCACTGGTATCTTCTTGCCCAGGAAGCAAGGTTCAGTATACGTAGAAATTTTTGTCTTTTTTGTGAAAAGACATATTTCCGTTTTTGCCGGGTTAACATTGAGGCCTCTCGGTTAAGCCGAGCTCAAGGCCATTCAGAGCCTCCTCAGCTATTCTAAACAAGTAATTTGGATCCTTTTCCTTTAAAAGTATTACGACATCGTCTGTATAGCAAACTGGTCGAAGTCCTTTCTCGGTTAGTGTCCTTAGGAGGCTATTAATCGTGGTAATCCAGAGTAAAGGTGACAAAATGCCCCCTGTGGTATACCGCGAAATACCTTTTTCCTGATAGTTATACCGTACATCTCGCAGCTTATCCATCTGTTCCTTAGCATGTCGTTGATCCAGTTACGGAGCACCCGGTCATCATAAAACTGGTCTAGGGATTGAATAAGAGTATCAGTGTGCACGTTATTGTAGGCGCCCTTCGATGTCAATGCATACCGCCAGTGTATATAGTTTGCTATCAAAGGATGCACCTATGTAGTGGACAAATTCGTTTAAAGCGGTTTCCACCGATCGTCCCTTTACGTAAGCATGCTGCTTAAATTTTAGGTCTTTATCGGGTATACTGCTTTTAACCATACTATCGACTATCCGTTCCAAGGTTTTAAGTAGGAAGGGCCTAAGACTTATCGGTCGATAAGACTTAGATATCGCATAGCTAGTTTCCCTAGTTTAGGTATAAATATTACCCTTGCATCTGCCATTTAATGGGGGTATATGTGAATTTCCAGCATTCATTGAATATCTGAGACAGATGTACGGAAACCAGTAACGCCTCCATCTGTAAGAGTACCGGGAAAATTCCATCCGGCCCTGCAGCTTTATAGGGGCGAAGTTCTTGTTGCCCCTTTAACCATATCAGATGTAATTACAATTTCCGTGTTAGCCTCCCCTTCCTCCAATATCGGTTTATCTATGTTATTTGATATACCTTGTGGGAAATGAGAGTCCATTAGGAGTTTCATTGTCTCCTTCCATCTCGATACGTCATCTACGCTGTCTACTCCTGTTTCCAGGAGTCTTGTTTGGCTTTACGAACAATTTTCTTATATTCACCAAGTTTACTACGATACTCATCCCAGTATACTGCGGTCTTTTTACGCCGTGCCCAGTTTAATAGTTTGCGAAGAGTCTTCCCAAGGTTCCGGTTCTACTTTGGCGTCTAGGTCCTCTTTCTTTCGACATTGAAAAGTGTCCTGACATAAACTGTTCTTTAGTAAGGAACCGAACATTGTCCAATTAGTAGTAGTATTTTGAATCTTATGTAACGATGGTCAGAAAAGGAGTGCTTGTCAAAAACTCTTGAATCCTGAATTTCGTTTATAAGCTCTTCTGAACATATAGTTATATCTAATACTTCTTCTCTGATTCTATTGACGAAGATAGCTTTATTACCTAAGTTCGATGTGATCATGTATTTAGTATTAAGAGAATCCACGAGGGCTTGTCCTCTGCGATTGGTGTTTGTACTACCCCAAGCTACATGGTGGGAGTTGGCATCACAACCTATTACAATTTTCTTATTTTTTCTTTGTGCCTCTTCAACCAGTTTCATCAGCTCCGACGTTGGTGGTAGTGTCGGAGAATCGAAAGGCAGATAAACAGATGCAAGGTGCTTCAGCTCCGTTTAATCCGATGTGGATAATCCTGTTAAGAGGAGAAAACACAAGTTCTTGTCACATACGATACATGTTCTCGAGACCCTGTATCAGCGTAGAAAAGTTGGAAATTTACGTGATTTAATCTAGAAACCTTGTTGCGAATCGTCCAAAGTTCCTGGATTAAAGCTATATGTAGCTAACCTGTGTTAATTTTAGCCATCAGAGCATTGGTAGTCGTCTCGCTCCGAAGGAGGTTTATTTGGATAAACTCAGTCATTGTCATCCATTTGAACTGTCTTCCAGCGAGCTAGTGATCACCTCCCAGCTCGTTGGATTTGACTCCTCCGGGTAACCTAAAGTGGCTATTGTGCAGTGGGTACCATTGATGGCACTGCGGTGTCCTTATCAGGCATAGGAAGAGCAGTCTTTTTAATCGACACTTTCCCAATTTTTGGACAGCACTGCTGTTCTGTCTTCTGGCGAGTGAGTGATTCCCTCCTCGCTTTTAGGATTTGACTCCTCAAAATTACCAGTACTTGCTAATGATGCTTTGGGTACCGTCTTAGGTGTTTTAGTGTCCTTATCGGGGCCGGTTTTGACATCCCTTTCAATCGGCGCCTCCCCAATTTTGGAAAGGGCAGCTGCACCTTCTTTTGGCGAGTTAGTGGTAGCATCCTCGCTTTTTGGACTTGCCTCCTTAACGTTATCAGTAGTTGCTACTGATGCTGTGATGCTTAGGTATTTAAGTGTCCTTTTCGAGGCTTGTTGTAACAGCCCTTCCAATCGGCACCTTCCCAATTTTGAATATGACAGCTTTAGAGGCGAAGTAAGCCCTACCTTTATTCTTGGCAAGACTAGCCATAGATTTTTGGTCGATACATATTACAAATAAAGTTCCCTCAGGTTTTTCTTTCCTGTAAAAGATGTTCCATTTTTCCACGGCCAGCTCAGCATATTGACCACCAAGAATTTCCAGTATACGTTCATTAGCCAGTTTACTGCCCCATCCTTTTATGTAGACAGTGGACTTTAAGAGCACCGGAAGCTCGCTCTTCTTTGCCAGTCCCAGCTTAGCGCCGTCCCAGGGATGAGGGATACTTTCCACAAAGTAATTTAGGGTGTTAACACATTGGTGAGATGCCAACCTCATCATTATCACGCCCATGCTGAACTCGCAGCTCACGCTCTCTATTAGTTGTTTGCCCTTTGAAGCGATTGCATGGTCCTCTATCTTATTGTTCACCAGATCTTCTACCTTACTCTGTTGGTCTATTGGAATTTTGCCTGTCGGATTACCTGCATCGTAAACTGCATAGCAGAGATCGTCCCGGTGTCTTCTTCTGGCAACTTTGGCGTAAAATGGCGGCTCTTTTCCTTTTCCACTCTCTAACCTCTCTTTCCTCGCTTTTCGGGGTTTCTTTTGAGATACCCGTACCTTCGAGGTTGATTTCGCCGACGTGGTCGTCTTCGGAATATCTATCTTGGCGTTGTCACCCTTACTCTCAGGATTCTGACTTGAGGTTCCTTTGAGTGAAGTATGGCTTTGCTTCGACTGCGTATTAGAAGACGGGGAGCTCTTTTTCTTCTTAGGTTTATTCTCAGATATTGTTTGTGAGTCCGATTTTTCCTTTGGAGTGTCGTTCGATTGACTAACTATGATTTCCTGAAGCATGTTTTTCAACTTCCTCCTCTGTGCTCCAGATAATATTTTCATAGTAATAGGTAGTTTAGCTATGCTATCACTAACCTGTATCATCATTTGCTCTACTTCATCCTTTTTGGGATTTGCTATAATGGTGTTGTTATTATCATCTGAGGATTCAAAGTCGGAACCCTTACCTATATTGAAAGGCTGAGGTAGCTTAGAGCTCTCTCCGAGTACATCCTTCTCTTTCACCCCTATGTTTATGCCAATGGCATGCTGTACACTTGACGCATTGTCCGCCACGGAGCCCAAGGTACCCACCTCCGTAGTGGTATTTTGCTCACAATTGCAGGATGACGACGATACGTGAATCGCGAGTGGATCAACACTTGCCGCCGGTACTGGATTATTTAGGCCCTGCATCGTAACTTTTATCTTTTTATTTTCCATGTTGTTTTTTTTCCAGTTTTTTGGTCCGCGGGGAATATAATATTCCTAGGTGGTGGACATTCTGCCCTCCCTCAGCTTGAGTCAAACTAAAACTGGGGGAGGACTGATGGTCCATCATCACCCCCTATCCGCCACCCGGGGACGCGCTCGGTAGTAAAAACGGGAAAACTCCCCCGAGAAAAAACATATAATCATACAGTAATTTTTTTATCTATCTATCTATCTATCTATCTATCTATCTATCTATCTATCTATCTATCTATCTATCTATCTATCTATCTATCTATCTATCTATCTATCTATCTATCTATCTATGTATCTATCTATCCTTTATTTAAAAATTTCAAGTGGCCGAGGTGCCACGCCCACATACAAAATAAGTATTAAAAGTCCTATATCGCAGAAACTGCAACAGCTGAAGTCCTCAAATTTTGGATGGACATCTATATGAACATATGGGAACAAAGTGGGCGTGTCACCTCCCATATAAAGGAAATCCTAAATTAGTATATCTGAGAAAATATAACAGCTAGAGTTTTAAAATTTTTTTCGGAGCCACTTTATTATCATCATGAATATTTAGGACAAAAAATTAAAGGACTAGCAATATGAATTAAATACAAAAATTCTGGAAAAGTATTAAAGCTAGAATCTTAAAATTTTGCAGGAAGAACTTTAACATCCATGTGAACATATGGGGAACACGGGCGGACTTGGCACCTCCCATAAGAATTGAATGCAAAAATTTGTATATCTGAGAAACTCTTGGAGCTTAAATCCTTAATTTTTGCACGACTAACTTTTGCATCCATGTGAATATTTGGGTAATAAATTGGCGGACTAGCAATAGGGGGATGACACCTCCCATATGTATTAAACAGAACATTTCGTTTATGGAACCTCTCACATGAATTGTATATCTGAAAAACTTTAGAGCTAAAATCCTCAAATTTTGCATGAACAACTTAGGCATAAATCTGAATATTTGGGTAATAAATTGGCGGACTAGCAATAGGGGACGTGGCACCTCCCATATGAATTAAACACAACAATTCGTTTATCTTAGAGCTATAATCTTCAAAGGACTTTAACATCCATGTGAACAGTTGGGACAAAATGGCGGACTTTCATTGGGCTGGCATGGAACCTCTCATATATCAGAGAAACTATTAAAGCTAAAATCCTAAAATTTTGCACGAACATTTACAACATCCATGTGAACATTTGGGTAATAAATTGGCGGACTAGCAATAGGGCGCCTGTTACCTCCCGTATGAATTAAATAGAAAAATTCGCATGTCTGGGTTGTTATTATAGTTAGAATATTCAACTTTTGGACGGAGAACTTTGACAACCATGTGAATATTTCGGTTATAAATTGGCGGACTTGCATTAGGGGTGGGGTACCTCTCATATGAATTAAATATAGAAATTCGTATATATGGGAAACTATTAGAGCTAGAATCCTCAAATTTTGTACGAAGAAAAATGAGGGCATGGCATCTTCTATATGAATTAAATACAAAAATTCGTACACTCCCGCTCACTTAAATAGGTTCACTATTTAGTTTACATTCAAATTATTTTTTTTGCAAAAAATAATGGACTAATTGGTTATATTAAAATTTTAATTAATAGCATAATGTCTTACGTATCACTAGATAGACAAACATTAGTGCAATACTTAATAACCGATTTTTAAATTTTTTTTTTTTTCTAAAACACTACGTTTTTGAACAGTATTTTTTTGGCTTATTTGAATAGGTTCATCACCTTTTATTTACAAAAACAACAACAAAATGCATTTTTCAATAAACTTCTTTATTTTTATAAATATTTTTACAAGGTTTTAGAAAAGATTGAGTAAGAAACATAACCGCCGTTACTTGAGATAACTTCGAAAATTCGAGGTGATAAAGAGTTATTAAGATTCTTAAGTAATGACAAGGAAATTTCGGTCCAAGCCTTTTTAGTTCCTTCAATTTAGGCTTCTTTTGTGTTATACTGTCTACCCGACCTATACACTTTACGAGAAAGAATATCCGAAACATTTTCAATAATAAATAGGTGAGAATTTTTAGGAGGCTATTCCTGGCGGTATGGATCGGGGCATTATATTTTTGAAATATCCACGACAAGGACTCAAAGATATCCGAAAATGTGAAAAAAGCTGTTTCCAGTATGGCGTTACAATTATTACAATTCCTACTAGATGAATGAAATTGAAGCTCACATGTTTCATAATACGAAATTGCCCCCCAATACATCCAACATCCTCAACAGCTATGCAGTCAACTCAGGTAGAGCTCTTAATTTTAAAAACCATTAAAAATAATTATTATATCGATCTGGACCTTCTAAATTAAACCTTTTTCTTCCGAAAAAACAAGATGTTGATATTGCTTTTTATAACCATGTGTTCATGTGCAAACTGAAGAGGGTTTTTCATTACGAGTGGCAATTGGAAAGGATTTTATTAATTTTTTTAATATTGTTAAAGCCTTGGCCCTTCTTACATACGTTTTACTGCAGCTAGGCTTGTTGTAACACCCACTTTTTATTAAATTTTTGCTGCAGAATCACTTGATTTGGAGCCAGATTTTATGAAATCTCTTCTGTCTTCTTTTGTTATGACTCCATATGTACGTTTATTAATGTTTTCTTAATATTTAGACTGTTTTCTTATAAAATTGCGAATAAGATTCTGAATTTGCCCAATTTTTTTTTTTGCCAAATTCCTGTGATTTTGGACAGTTTCCAAAAACGCTAAAATTTTGCCATTTTTTCTTCAGTCAATGGCTTACCGCTGCCTATTTTTTTTAAATATATGTCTATATTCACAGACACCAGAATATGAATAGATTTTTTCCACTGCCAGCAGTAAACTGATTTTATTCGGAATGAACCTAATTAAGTGAACCAAAAAAATATAGGTAAAAAACATAGTATGTTACAAAAAAAAAAAAAATACTAAAAATCAGCTATTAGGTATTTCGCTAATTTTTGTCTTACTAGTGATACCAAAGACATCATGTTATTATCTAAAATTATAAAATGACTAATTAGTCCTTTCCTTTTTGCAAATAATTAATTTTAATGTGAACAAAACAGTGAACCTATTTAAGTGAGCGGGAGTGTATATTTGGGAAACAATTAGATTATTCAAGTTTTTCATATGTGACATTAAAAACCAAATTGATGTTTGGAAAAAACTGGCGAACTTGCAATAGTTGGCGAGGTATATCCCTTATGAAGTAAATATAAAAATGTATGGGGAACCATTACAGATAGAATCTTTAAAAATCGTAAAGTGGGTCTTTTATTTATATTTTTTTAGGGTAGCAAAGCACACTGGGCATAGATAGTCTATATATATAAAACTCAATGTATGTTTGTTTATTTGTTTGTTTGTTTGTACCTTATAGGAGGATAAACCCCGGAAGCGATCTTCTTGAAATTTTCAGTGTATGTTCCCCTATATCTGGAAGGAACTATATTGAAATTGCATGAGGGAGGGTGTCACGAACACTTCTTCAAAAGTCGAATATCTCGGAACAAGGTACAACTAGAGTCCTCAAATTTTTTATGGATAATTTTGACATACATATGATTATTTAGTGAAAAAATTGGAGGACTAGCAATAGGGGGCGTGGCACCTCCCATCTATATATATAAAAATTAATGTATGTTTGTTTGTTTGGACTTTATGGACATCTTAACGGCTGGAACGATTTTTCTGAAATTTTCACAGTATCTTTCTATATGTCTGGAAGGAACTATAGGCTACCTTTTACTTAAAAATTTCAAGTGGGCGACGTGCCACACCCATATTCAAAATATATATTAAAAATCGCATATTTCAGAAACAGCTAGAGTTGGAGACAAAGAATAATAAGAAGTTGGACTATGACATGTTTTACAACAATAACATTTCCTTCTCTGCACAGACGAGTTCTGAGTAAATTCAACACACACTCTCACAATACTTCAAAACTTTTTCGCGAAAATACCGGGATAATAGGACTTGAACGACGTTTTTTCACAAACAAATAACTATTTTTTAATTTTTTACACAATTTTATCGCATCCGAATTATTTTTATTTTTCACAAACTAAAAAAATATATTTTTAATTTTTTTGACAATTAATTTTTGTGTGTTGAATTAAAATTGAAAAAACAAAGTTGTATATTTTGGTATTGAAAATGAACAAATTATTTCAAATAAACTTATTTTTTTTGGAAAAAAAGAGATTTTAAGTCCGAAAAATATATTTATTAAATGTTTACTGATTAGATGTGGGCAAAATAAATTAAAAAATCTGCGAATGTAGAAATTTAAATGTTATTTATTTTTCCTAAAATTTTTATGTACGATTTTATGCAAGTATGTATGTTTGGAAAGTGTGGTGAAAGTGGTTGGAGCTCCAATACTAATACAAAAATTCTACCAATACATACTTAGAGTTAGGTACCGAATGACAACTCCTTTACGTACCAACTGACAAGCCCCAATTTCTTTATATTCTTTGGTTGGAGACCTCAAAATTTGTATGGGCAACTTTGACATCCATAAGAATATTATTGGATAAAATGTGCGGAATGGCTGTAGTGGGCGTAGCACCTTCCAAATGAAGAAAATATTAAATCTGTATATCTGAGAAAATATAACAGATAGAGTCCTCATATTTTGTGTGGCTAGGAACCCACCATATGAATTAATTTTGAACCCATATGAAATAAGTAGAAAAAATCGTATGTCTGGGAAACAATTAGAGCAAAAAACCTTTGACATCAATGTGAACATTTGGGTAATAAATTGGCAGACTAGCAAATTGGAACCTCCCATATAAATTAAATATAAAATTCATATATCTGAAAAACTATTAGAGATAAGAAAATTGACATGAAAACTTTGACATTTATTTGAACATTTAGAGAGAAATGGGTGGACTTTCCATGGGACCTTGGCATCTCCCATATAAATTAAATACAAAATTTCGTACATCTGGGAAACTATTTGGAAAAATTGGCGAAATTTCAATAATTTGCGTGGCATCCCCAAAATTTAAAAAATGTATATCTGGAAAACTATTATAGTTAGAATCTTCAAAATCGTAAAGAGTTTTTTTATATACATTGATTTTAGGGTAGTAAAGCACACTGGGTATAGCTATTTGTTTATATAAACAAAGCTGAGCATGACGTCACGTTACGAACGAAGCAGTGTTGTTATTGGCTAGAAACGTGGAATTAAGTATGTAGAGCCCAGAATAGGTGCGAACACACAAAAGGGGACTTTTTGGTACTTTTTCGTACTTCAAAAGGTACTTTTTGAATTTCCTATAATATTAGCAGCATTTTTTAAATAATTGGATTTATTAAATCCAAATTTTAGTTCTGGCACTGTACGCCAGGTGGATAAGGCAAAAGGTTTTAATCGAGGCTAAACAAATTTCACATCATAATGTCAGCAGCGGCCAACAGATGGAGTTATTTCAAATCTTAATAGGGTACCTCGAAAAAACCATCAAACGGGAGGACCAGTGCCGAATTCGGATATTCAAAATGGTTCTATTGCATTAACAAGGCCTATGGCAATACAAATGCTATTAAATATTATGTCCAAAACTATCCACAGAAGAACTGCAGAAGGTTGTTTAAAGTCATATTGAAGTAAAAACGCCTTTTTTTTAGTTTTTAAGATTCCAATCTTACGGGCTATTTATGGTCAATCATTTGTTACCAAATGTATAAATAAAAATCAAAATATTTTCATTTTCAATTTTTATTATTTACCCAACGTTTCGTTTGTTTGTTTCAAACTTCTTCAGGGGTTTCCTTTTTATTTTCGAATTCTAGCGACAAAACATATAAATTTGTTCATTATAAATCATTGAAAACTTAAAATGTAACAGTTTAACTTAGAAAATTCTATTGTTTACATTGTTTGTCAATTAACTTATTATTTAAAAAAAAAACTGGACTTCGCGACACAGAAATGAATAAATAAATAAATAATCATTACAACCGTAAGTCAAACTTAATACTAGTATCACAGAACTTCAACTGATTTAATAATTAAATATTGCAACAGAATATTGCAGCTTTGTGTTATCCTTGTCCTCTTTCGTATTCATGGTATTGTGTTTTTTTTGTTGTATTCTTAAGCTTTCAAGAGTGTATCGTTTGTTCTCTTTTTGTTCTCTGTCCAATATCTTTACATTATCAAAATCCATCTTATGATCACATTCCTTTACATGCAGAGATAATGCCGTCGTTATTTTTCCTTTTTCAATATTCTCTCTTTGTCGTACCAATGTAAACCATGTTACAACTCTCCCTTTCATTACCGTCACATTTTATCTCAAAGACCACATTATCATTCTTTAGTTTGTCAATTTTTGTTTTGTTGTTTGTAAATAGATGCATCAGTGTCATATTTGACTTGTAAGCTATTGTTGCAGTTTTCTCTGTGATCATGCTCTTCATTGTTTTTGTCTCTGTTAGTTTGGGAATAAATGGTACACTGTAAAAAACTTTTATCTCATCCGTGTTCTGTTTTTTCTGCTGGTTTTTATTTTTTAGTACTTTGTCGATTAAATTGTTCGTCATATATGTTGGGTAACTATTCTTTGCAAGTATTTTCCATATTCGGTTAATATTGGTTTCCCTGTATTTAACATCACTTATCTGTAATACTTTTTCTATTAGGTTCGTCGCTGTATTTATCTTCATTTTCAATGGTTGTGTAGAGTTGAAGTTAACCATTCTACCTGATGATGTGGGTTTTGTGTACCAATTTGTCCTTATTTTCCCATTATCCTTAATGATGTTGATATCCAGATATGGTATTGACATATTCCTCTCGCGTTCTATTGTGAATTGTATTTTACTGTGATACATGTTCATTGTTCTCAGTATCCTCTCTTCGTCCGATTTCCTTATAATCGCAAACAAATCATCCACGTATTTTGTGATAATCTTAATCTCTATATTATTCACTCTTAATTCGTCAATTACATCGTCAAGTAGTGTGTCAAGTACCCTTTATTTTCCCTAAAATTAAAAGTAGATAGGATTGTTTAAACAGAGGGGCACTTCGACCGAAATTTTATACAATGAACATTTTTGTGATGAATCGAAGCTAAATTAAAATGATTTTGATGAATTTAAGTTAGAACATAGGCCAGTAGTTTAATTATCGGTATACTATAGAAAAAATAAAACTCGGAGGGGGTAATATTGTGATTTTGGGACGTTTTCCACGTAATGAAATCGGAAAATTTTATAAATATAAAGTGAATAAATGGAATAATGGATCGTTTTATGTATGAAAATGTCTTGCACAATGTAAAGCTATACAGTGGAAATAATGTCTTTAAAATGGAGAGATCAACAAGAAAACGATTATCAACGGCTTATAATTTGCGAAATTATTGACTAATGGATAATAAACAATTATAAATGAGAGAATGAGTGTAATTGATATTGTATGCTTTTGCTTGTGCTCATCCACTATATCCACAAAAACAGTAAGAGTTGCTTATGGTTTTGAGTTAAATACTCATTTGTATTTGTTTTTTCTCTCAAATAACTGTTGTACTACTAATACTTTTGAGTGTTTGTGGTAACTTATAGTAAAAACTCAAACCAATGTAGATTAGTGTATTAAGTTTGTTTGTAGTTATATAAATATGAATAATTAAGTAATAAAAGAAAAAATTTTGTCAAGTGAATTTAAAATTAGTGAAAAAAGAGGACGAAGCAAAATATAAAATATAAAAAATCAAAACGAATCAGAAATACAAAATTTTGTTGCATGCAAAAATTGTAAAAATGTATACAAGTACAATAAAAATGCACTTTCAAATTTAAATAAACATAAGTGCTATACACTATTAAAAAGTGAATATGAAAAAATTGTGATTGAACCAAGTCAAGAAGACAAAAAGGCTTGCACCGAAGTTTTAACGGAATGGATTCTAGGAGATATTCGGCCATACTCATTAGTAAATGATAATGGATTAAAATCTTATTCGAATTTACTGTTATCAATTGGGAATAAATATGGACCTAATTTAAATGTAGAATCTTTGATACCGCATCCATCAACTATATGCAGAAATGTTGAAAATAGTTTTTCTGTGCATTTTGAAAAAGTTGTTATCCATAAGAAAAATAGGGTATGCTCTAACCTGTGACCTATGGACAGAAAATTTCTCAAAAATATCCTACCTTGCATTAACGACTCATTATGTTATTGATGGTGTATATAAAAGTAAGTTTCTTGGTGTAAAGTCGATGAAAGGCATATCAAATACCAGTAAGTTATCAGTAAAATAATATTCTTTTATAAGCATATAAGAGTGTTATTTTCGGCTGTTCCGAATGTTATATACCCACCATCAAACAGGTATCGCATAATAAAAGTAAACTTCCGAAAATATTGCTATAAATTATTATTATTTCGGAACTTATTGTATTTCATTGACATATGAAACGACAGACGGAACGAACAATATTACGATGTATTTCAAACGTAAAGTCAAAATCGATATACCGGCGATCTTTTTAATGGTGGGTATAAAAGATATATTCACAGCCACTCCTGAAAATGAAGTTTGACAAATGGTAGCAAATAGATCCGTAATCAAAATTTTTAAAAACGTATTTTAAAATTTACAAACTTCACTTTTAGGTAGTTGCAGGTTAATTTTATGAAATTAATAACGATAAAAATGAATATTGTGTTACATACATATGTAAACAGGTACGAATATAAAACAAATATTGGAGAATTTACTCAGTGACTTCAATTGTTCATTAAATGATCCAATAGTTGTGGTAACAGATAGAGGAGCCAATATAAAAGCTGCTTTAAAAGAATATGAAAATATTAATTGTATAAATCACCTTCTTCATAATACAATAGAAAAATGTATAAATTCTTCAGTACAAATACTTGAAATAATAACAGTATCGTCAAAACTTGTCAAATATTTTAAGAAATCAGGCCTTAATTGTGAGTTAACTACTTCACTAAAAAGTTTTTCACCCACTAGGTGGAATACTGTTTATTTTAATTTGTTATCTATAAAATCGAATTTTAATGACATTCAAAAAATATTAATTGAGAAAAATTTAGTAGAAAAATATAATATTATTAAAGAATACCATTTGGACCAGTTAATAGCAATTTTAAAACCATTTATGGAAGCATCAAAAGAGCTTGAAGGTAGCTCCTATGTTACATTACACTTAGTTCACCCTCATATTCAAAATCTAAAAACAATATGTTCCACCGCTAGTAACGATGAACCAACTTTTATTTCAGAATTCAAGAAAAATTTGTATGATACCTTAATAACTTTAGTAGAGAGCAAAATTACAATTTTTCATATATTAGCTATATTTTTATTTCCACCAACCAATCAATTAATTCAATTTAGTTTAGAAGAGAAAACTGAAGTTTTAAGTAAATGCAAATCGTTGTTACATTTTTATACAAATGACGTTAATATATCAAACCATTCAATTGAAATAAATACATCTAAAATATATTCATTGTTTCAAAAATATGTACAATCAATACAGGAAGCTAATTCCATTGAATCTAAAATTGAGAATGAATTAAATAGATATAAAAATACTAATGTGACTTTACAAAATGATTTTAATATTTTAAAATGGTGGGAAGAAAAATGAATTTCCATTATTATATAATATTCGCTATTCCGGCATCAAGTGCACCATCAGAACGTGTTTTTTCTATTGCTCGTGCTTTGATAATCGATAAAAGATCTAAAATCGGCGTTAATGGAAAATCATTTAATGAAATATTATTTGTGAACAATAACTCCAAAGAGTAATTTTTTATTTATAAATACATTATTTATAAATATATACATACATATATGAATGTTAATTATTCATTGTGTTATTTTTAGTTTTGTTTTAAAAACAAATAAAACGTATCGTTTTAAAATTATATTTGTTTCATTCGTTTTTGTATTCTGTTTGTTAGTTAATGTTCGTATAGGTACATACAATAAGTTATTTGTTGTACAAGCATCACACAGTGGGGCAGAATGGAAATTTTTTGGAAATAAATCTGGCATTTCTAAACGGCTGATCCGATCGGGATAAAATTTGGCGTGAGCGTAGGGACGGCGCTGTGGCGGCTCAAAGTAGGGTACCTACGACATGTAAAATATTTAAACTCGTGCCATTGGACATACTACTTATCTCTTATAATATCCGAGTTATAGGCATTTAAAAATTTACCATACCTTGGTCCGCCTTTTTTTGAATACCGGGCGTAATTTGGGACCAAATGGACTCAATTTTTTATTGTTAATTAGACAACAAAATTTCCAATAATATACAAAAAATTTCAGATCAATATCATTTACAGATCCAAAAATATACGTTTTTAATTTAAAAACTCAAAAAATTTTTTTCCTTTTTTTTTCCAAAAATGTGTCTTAACTCTTTTATTAATAAAATTAAATTTTCTTTAAGAACATATAACAATTTTATAGTTTTCTAAAAGGTATCTTTAAGCAGAACGCTTTGGCGTAAAAAACTTGTTTTGAAAATTTTTGAAAATGTTGCCACTGCGTCCTTCCGAATATGACCTATTTTTTATCAAAACTTCAACTTTGGGCGACATGTTCTAAAATCCCAAAGCTGGGATCAGAAATCTGAAAGCAGTTTTGGAGACCTCAATATGTTTTCTATTTACTCCAAAAGTATTTTCTCAGCCCTGAAAGAAATGTGGACCCTATGGGCAAAAAAGTAAAAAATCCCATTTTTGGGATTTTCATTCCTATTTTTGGGAATTGCGGGATGCCCTTTGACCTTTTCAATTTTTTTGCATTTTCTTATTTGAAATGACAAATTTAACAAGCGTTGAAAATTTCATTGAGTTTTGCTCATAAATAAAGATTTTGTCATATATTACATATTTGTTTAATTTCTAAAACTATGATTTATATCAAAATTTTAATAGGGTCGCAGATAGCTACAACAATTTAGTCCATATTTATCCCTTAATATCATTTTTTAGTTAGATATGAAAGTTCTCGACCCTTTACAAAAAATTTCAAGCCAATATCTCAATTACATTCAAAAATATGTTCATTTAAACCTGTGTCCTTTAATTTCATCTTTTTCATATTTTAGTATGACAGAACATACATTTGGTGTTGAATAAAATATTTGGACAATTCTTAAAAATTATTTAGTTAATTATTTTATTAAAGACTATAACATTGTATATACAATAAAAAAATTATAATTTTATTATGAGCCACGCACAACAACACCTAAATCACCCCACACAAACCACCTTTCCCGCCCACCGAAATATAAAACACAATTTAATACAATATCATCAGTTAGTATAATAGCTTTTTTATTTGAACTGTTTATCTTAAACATAATACAATTAATTCTTACAACCTACTTATATAGTTAATTCCTAACACTACTTATTTTCTATAAAATAATCTGTCATATCGGTATACATATCCAGAAGGTAATATAAGTCCTTTAAATCTTCCTTGTTTTGAGATGATAGAATTTCATAACAAATCCATCTTTTTCGCATAGTTGAAAGAACAGGATCAGAAGATAGAAGTAAACTATTAAAAATATCTTCATTCTGTGATTGCCTGGAGCATTTTCTTGAGCTGAATAGTTGAACATGTTTAAAATCTCGATTCCTCGCTTCCTGAGCTTCTTCTGTTAACTCTCCAAGTGAAAGAATATTCGATTCAATTATTATTTGACCATGACACAATACTTTGTGTACTGTTGGTGTTAGTTCCCTCCATGGATACAGAGATACAAGTAATTTAGAAATTTCAGATGTATATTCCCCAAATCGATTTCCATTAATTTTATGTTTACTATTCAGTGCCATTAAAATAGTGTTAACTCTTCGAAGCAACTCCTTGTCGATTCCAGTTATTTTTGAAGTAATTTCAAAATCACGAAAAAACCTTCTCGCCGTATTACCGTTATTTGTACTACCGCAACTTGGAAGTGGATTGTCGATGTTTAATCCCATCTGAACTTTAAATTCTTCTTGGATTCTGCTTTTTTCCGCAGCTCTCAGTTCTCTCAATTCTTCATTATTTTTTGTTGATTTAGTAAGATTCTCTGGCACACTTCTATATTTGAGGTCGTATGCTATGTGTAAAAAGTAATCCAAAAATCGTATTCTGGCATGAAGTGGTGAAATGCCGAAAGACAGGACTTCTTCATTAATACTTCTACTTTTGTTTATATTTGAGAATTGCGACTTTTTCTCATTACATATTGAGCATCTCCAGAAGGAAGAAGTTTCTGTTATGGCATTGCTGACCTTTCCATCAATCATTGTTAAGCTTAGCTGATATGATACGTTAATAGAGAATTCCTTTATTTTTATGCAAATGAGCTCCAGTGCATTTATTTCATCTTTTAAATATTCCACTAAATATTTTGTTGTTTTCTTTGACTCCTTTATATATTCAAATCCAATGGGTCTACAAAAATTTTTTGAACCCGGAGTTGTATTGATCCATATATCTTCAAATGAATTTCCGATGCTTGACGATGATGGATTAAGGGAATATGAACGAATTCGTAATGGCACTAATGATGACATAAATACACTTTTGTAGTCTGCTAATGTCCGACTTCCACAAGCTTGTTTGTATTCTGGAAGTGCTGATAAACCGTCACATCCCCACTTACACATTAAGACAACATCACAGTTGTCAATTTTCCTTCTTGATGCTGTGTTTTCGAGCAAAGATGATATATCAATACAAGCTTCCACATCATTAACAGCAATAGGTGATGGTAGGATAGTTTGTTTTTTTTTCCTGGATCGTCTTGTATGATGGTAATATATTGTGTCCTTTTACATGCAGAGCTTTCCTTAATATTTGGTACTTATTTCGACTGAGACCCAGTTCCAACATAAGCGCTATTGCTTCCTCTTCAGTAAAATTTGATTGTGATGTTGGAGTTGGTATACTTTCCACAATTCGCTTAAGTCGTTTTGGTGATGCATTAGGAAGAATAGTTGCAATATGTACGGCATCCATAGGTTGGTTTTCCTTTTTCAGCATTTCGTTAAATGTATCAGCAATTTCCTCATTTGAGATTGAAAAAAGTTTTTGTGTGACTCTCTTTTTTTTGACCTTGAACATAAGTCTTCGTATGACTTGCAAGGCGCTCCTGTTGATGTGTTGTAAGTTGAGATTTCCGTAGTAGTTTCCATCCAACTACAAAATTTTAATCGAAATTTCTTTTGATTTCCATCCACAGACTTACTTTTTACATCAACAAGTTTTAAAAAGTTTTCAATTTTTGATATCCCTGTTTTGTCTACTTTTCTACTATATGTAGTTTTTATATAATTTGAAATGTCTTCAATTCTTTCTGGCCCATTTGAAGATACACTCCATAAAACGGAACACAACTCTTCGTACTTTAATGTAATCTTCATTGTAGATTTATTAAATATGGTACTTAAAATCTGAGAAGTTTACTTATATACCAATTCTTGTCATTTCCGATACAGGTATTCCAAAGTAAAAAATTACGAATTGTCTACCTATTAACATTTAGGACTATATTACTATAACCTGTAATTCAGTCATTAATATTTCTTATTAGTGAATGAATCGAAATTATCATTACCTGTATATTTTTACCTACATGATCATAAACGAAACAGAACGAAATGATCTGTCGAAAAAATTTAGGTAAAAAATAGTTATAAATTTCTGAAAATTTAAGCATAATAGGACCTTTCAATTATAAGGATAAGCAAACAAATAGAAAATAGGTAAATATAAGATTTAAATATGTTCTGTCATATTTAATACTAAAATATGAAAAATATGAAATTAAAGGATACAGGTTTAAATGAACATATTTTTGAATGTAATTGAGATATTGGCTTGAAAATTTTTTTAAAGAATCGAGAATTTCCATATCTAACTAAAACAAGTAAGAGTGTTATATTCGGCTGTGCCGAATCTCATATACCCACCATCAAACCGTATGCCGTAAAAGGGTGATATTTGGAATATGGCTTAAGTCAATTATGGGCCGAGCTCTTTTGAACTAACAAAATATTAATTTTTAAAAAACAAATATTTTAATTCTTAAACCGTGAGCGTCAATTATGAACCGATACTCATAAAATTTTGTACATAGATTATGTATAGAACTTGTTTATGCAAAATTTCAGCGCTATACTCGTATTTTAAATAAGGAACACTCGTATTTTATTAACCAAAACTCTTTCCTGAAGGGAACCTTTTGTGAATTACCGACACATTCCGCATGAAATTCGGAGCGAATTTCATAACCGTATTTCATAACTCTTATTTTTAAGCCAGTAATGATCGTTTAACTAATTTTCTGAAGGGGACCTTATATGGGCGGTACGGTAAATTATGGACCGATCCTGCCTAAATTTGGTGGAGAGATTTTGGCACGCATTAAACTTATGTGCGTCAATTTTCGTCACATTCATATTTTTAAGCCAGTAATGAGCATTGTAGTTATTTGCAGAGGGGGACCTTATATGGGGGAAGGGTCATTTATGGGCCGATCCAAAGGAATTGGTACGGAGGTTTTGGCTCGTAAGAAACTTACGTGTGTAGCATTTCATCGCTTTATTCGCATTTTTAAGACAGTAATGAGCGTTTAGGCTATTTCCTGAAGTGGACCCAATAGGGGGAGTATGGCCAATTATGGACCTATCCACATACAAGTTATTAAAAAGATTTTGGCTCGCGAGGAACTTAATTGTGTAAAATTTTATTGCTATATTCGTATTTTTTAGCCAGTAATGAGCGTTAAAGTCGTTTTCAGAAGGGACCTTATATGGGGGATAGGGTCATTTATGGGCCGATTTAAAAAAAAAATCATAGAGCGATTTTGGTTCGTAAGAAACTTACTTATACTGAATTTCATCGCTATACTCTCATTTTTGAACCAGTAATGAGTGTTAAAGTAATTTTCTAAAGGGGACCTTATATGGGGGATAGGGTCAATTATGGACCGATCCTCAAAAAATTTGGTAGACAGATTTTGGCTGACATGAAACTTATTTATACTGAATTTCATCGCTATACTTGCATTTTGGGGCCAGTAATGAGTGTTAAAGTCATTTTCAGAAGAGGGTCTTATATGGGGGGTAAGGTCATTTATGGGCCGATCCTAAAAAAATTGGTTAATAGGTTTCGGTTCGTAAGAAACTTACTTATACTGAATTTCATCGCTATACTCGAATTTTTAGGCCAGTAATGAGTGTTAAAGTCATTTTCTAAAGGGGACCTTATATGGGGGGTAGGGTCATTTATGGGCCGTTCCTAAAAAAAATGGTAGAGAGATTTTGGTTCGTAAGAAACATACTTATACCGAATTTCATCGCTATACTTGCATTTTGGGACCAGTAATGAGTGTTAAAGTAATTTTCAGAAGGGGACCTTATATGGAGGGTAGGGTCATTTATGGGCCGATCCTCAACAAATTTGGTAGAAAGATTTTGGCTCATATGAAACTTATTTATGTCGAAATTCATCGCTATACTTGTACTTCTAAAGCAGTTATGCCCGTTAAAGCTGTTTTTGGAGGTCCACTTGTATGGTGGCTATCCGAAAAAGTGGACCGATATTGCCCATTTTCAATACCAAACAAACCTTAACAATAGAGATTATTTATGTAAAATTTCAACTGTCTAGATCCTCTCGTGTGGTCCCTATCGTGCTTTCAACAGACAGACGGACGGACAGACGGACGGACATGGCTAGATCGTCTTAGAATTTAATAAGGACCCGGAATATATATACTTTTATGGGTCTATGACCAATATTTCGATGTGTTACAAACGGAATGACAAAATCAATATACCCCCATCTTTTTTGATGGTGGGTATAAAGAGATATTAAGGGATAAATATGGACTAAATTGTTGTAGCTATCTGCGACCCTATTAAAATTTTGATATAAATCATAGTTTTAGAAATTAAACAAATATGTAATATATGACAAAATCTTTATTTATGAACAAAACTCAATGAAATTTTCAACGCTTGTTAAATTTGTCATTTCAAATAAGAAATTCCCAAAAATAGGAATGAAAATCCCAAAAATGGGATTTTTTACTTTTTTGCCCATAGGGTCCACATTTCTTTCAGGGCTGGGAAAATACTTTTGGAGTAAATAGAAAACATATTGAGGTTTCTAAAACTGCTTTCAGTTTTCTGATCCCAGCTTTGAGATTTTAGAACATGTCGCTCAAAACAATAAAAATGGTATCTTTAAAGTTGTTCTCCTATAATTTCTTATATTTGATTTTTTTCTTTAAAAATTCAAAGATAATAATTATTTACGATCCCTGGTTAAAAAATCAATAGTCATATCAAATTCTACACATGAGACCATACATAAGACCATCCATGACATGAAACAATAATTTGCTTTAAAGTCCAAATAATTTTCACCAAAAATTTCTCTTATTAACTATGGTTGAATTCTTAATTTCAAAACATATCGTTTTATATTATATAGAAATTGAGTCCTTCGAGCTTCTATCATTTGGAAATAATTAGTTTTAAAGTCAAATATTTTTTCAAAGTTGAAATTTTTGGTAATTTTTTCATATAATATTAAGAATGGAATTTAATTAGATTAATATTAATATAATGTCAATCAAGATAAAAATTCGAATCGAGCTGCATTGGTTATTTGCAAAACATACTTCTAAAAAGTGGCTTTTAAAACTAGATTTCAAAACATTCTTAGAATTTCAAATTTGAACTTTTAAAGATACTTTGACCCCCATTTTGACATTTGACATTTTACATACAAAAATTATTTTAACCGGCAGTATATCCACCTGGTAAACGATAACCGGAGGTTGAGATATTGGCCTGAGAGTATCAAATAAGACTAGGGAGTATCACGGTACTTTTGAACATCAAATAGTATCAAAAAAAGTACCATCGTACCAAATTTGCCATCCCTGATATACATATAGACTTTGATGTACGCTGGCTGTCAAAATCCATAATAAACATATACTTTAAAGTTTATAGTCATTTTATTATTATACTTTTATTTTGAATTGAATTCTGTTCTCTGCTGCTTTACCAACACAAATAAAACTATGGTACTCTATGGTAGTATGTGTTTGAGCAACACTGATCTAAAATATAGAATGCAGTTTGTTTCGATTTTATATTGACGCTATATCCGATTTTTTTGTCGCTTACGTCTTTTTTGCCGAGACAAATTTTTATGATAAAAGCAATGTTCTCTGACTGAAAAAAATATTTTTTTTGTATATCTTTATATAATTTGCATATATCTGAAATTTAAGAGTGTAAAATATATATTTTTATAAGAGTTTAAGATCATCTAGCGATGTCCGTATGTCAGTTTGTTCGTTGAAAACCGGATAGGTTCCGAATGTTAGGACCTCTATAGACCTCGATCCATATTAATACCTACACATGGTAGTACAATTAGCCATATATCTAATAAATAAGTAAATTTTGGTAGTATCGATTCATTAAGAGTCCATATACAGGACCGCCTTCCGAATTCCACAAATTTACAACCAAATATAAGAGTTGGTTAAATCGTAGAAATATAAATGCAATGTAATTAGTAATTAGAATGAACTAAATTCATAGAAGATTATAGAAAATTATAAAAATCAGCGCATAAATTGCAATGGCATAGAGATAATTACATAAATTTATAACAATTATACTCAGATATGTGGCATTTCATTCACAAACAAATTTAATAAGTTAATCTCTTCAAAATTTTTCCATTAATTTAATATATTTTAAAAGGAAATTTAGACGTAACCGACACCTTGCTGTTACAAAATTTATAAACAGAAAATAAATGTGTACTTACGTCATTTTTCTTTTTCTTATAAAGTTGAAACTATTGGATCTATAGCTACGAAATTTTAAGAGATGATGCTAATAGGCCTTATTATCAATTTCTATAAAAAAAAGAAAATCATGTCGCTTACGTCCAATTTGCAAAAAGGGCTCGATAAAAAAACATAAGTTTAATATATCATAAACATAAGTGAGAGACTAGTGAGTATATAGTAAAACAATTTTTAAATTATTCATAATGTAAGAAAAAAGAGAAAGAAAATAATACATTTCGCTTTTATAACATAAAAGAGTATAAAATTAGAATAATTTCCAGTTTCACTGGAAATTTACTAATTTTACGCACTTTTATGTTATAAAAAAGTGACTTGAAACTGAAACGAAATCGACTCATCAAGTAAGTATTAAACAGGCGGGACAGTTTCTTCCGAACGGGGTCACTTTTCATTCTCTCATATTATATCAAATTAGATTGTTTTAAACTTTAAGCTGTTACGTTATGGTCACAATTTGGATAGAAATTGTTGGCAGGGCTGTTGTTCAGAATTTGTTTATACTAATTTACAGTAATATTTCGGTACAAAAACGCAATATCTGTGCCAAAACTTGTATGGATACTAAACATCTGCATGGGTATACTTGTTCTTAAATTCACAGTACTGCATAGTATCAAAATACACGTACCCTATTGTGAAAATATTAAACAAGCATGTGCAGGATGTGTAGGTTCGAACAAATGAGTTATAATCACACACAACTTGCTTAATTTAGAAACGGAATATTACTCGTCTCGCTCGTTGAGAGTTGTCTAGTGTTTGATATAGTTAGGCAAAAACATCTTAATGATAGCAAAAACATCTCGAAATCTACGAGTGACAATGTGATCAGTTCGAACTTTTACGTACAAACAGCCCTAATGCTTTGTAAACATAGTACGGCGCTAGTATTGCTTGAATGCGAAGATTTTCGGCAATTTACATGTACAGAACACGATCGTAAACGAACCTCTTAACAAGGGCACAGTGTGACCAGGTCTCAAAAAATGTTGCGGTTAAATCCCATCCAAAATAATGCTAGAAAAAATGCTAAATTGATTTTAAAATGCCAAAAAAAAATGCTAAAATTTTTTAAGTGTTTTTATGAACAATTCATATTAATTTGTAACTGAAATTCATTGTAATTTATAACAAGTAAGAAAGTATATTCTGCCGTGGTTGACCATATGAGTATAAAATTTGATTTATTTTTCGTAATAAAGCATTTATGTTGAATTGAACCTTGGTTCCGATATATTTAAACTAATTTTCTGAGAAAGGCTTTATACATTTGTATATGTATGGGGGCTAGGTAAAATAAAGGACGGACTTTAACCATTTTTAAAAGGTTTTGTCATTGGATCAAAAAGCATACGTGCTTATTGTTTTGAAAATTTCAACCTCTACCAGACGGTCAGACTTACATGGCTTAATCGATTCAGAAAATGATTCTTAACCGATTAGTATACTCAAACGTAGTATAGTGGAGTAGGGTAAAAAATTCAGTTCCGTGGTATTAAGATAAACAGAAATGCTAAAAATTATTTCAAAATTTTTGTAAATTTAGCAATATGTAATGTCTCTAACTTTAAAATATTTCTGAATGCAAAAATTACATTAAAACTCTATTAATTACACTAGTTGCTCATGGTATAAAACCTATATGTGTTTTCGGAAGGAAAAGTATAATATTTCTAGTTTTACTTTTTTATATAAACAATTTTATTTGTCTTCCTCAAAACACTTTAAAAATGGTTTTCATGTCACAAAAATATTGAAAATTCCGTTGAAATAATTTTAAATCTCGGTGAATAGATGTCAGGTTTATAACTCATACTTCCAAGATTTTTTCGGAAAAATATATATGAGAATGTATGAAATGAATTGAGAGATATATTCAAATCCGTAAGTTTGTAATTCTGGAATAAATTGCCAATAATATTTTCGAAATTTATGTATTTTTTTTAATTAAAAAAAAAAACGTGACAACAAAATTACTAAAAATTTGGTGAAAATAAAAAGAACAGAAAGTAGGATGAGAAAGTCTTAATTATATATTATTGATTTTTTTCAATACTTATTTTCAATAAATTAATAAGAACTCCTGAAGGATGATAAAAATTAAAACCTCTTTATTTCGTATAGGAAAAAATTTGTTAATTAACCGTCATACATAGCCTTTTCCAAAATTATATGTTTCATTCCATGAGCAAACAAAAAGTATTAGTTTGTAAAATAGCGTACTGAACGTATTTATAAAAATATATGAAATCTCTTGAATTATTTCTATCACCTCGAATTTAAAGAAGCATTGGGTTCCAGAAAAATATTTTAAAATACAACATTTTAAAGTATTCACTTGTATTGGCGTAATTTTAAGTTATTTATCTTTATGAATCTTTTTGCATTATTTTGAATTACAGTGTAAATTATTACATTTCTCATATTTCATGTTGCTTGTATTTGGGTAGACATTTAATTCTGATTTTTTCCGGTTAAACCTATTTCCAATATAAATCTTTTTTGCAAAAATTTGTCTTTTTTTGTTTATATACTATAATTGCAAAAAAAGCTAAAAATGCTAAAAATATTTTATAAAAATGCAAAATAAAATGCCAAATGCTAAATTAAAATTTTACAGCTAAATCAAAATAAAAAATGCTAAATCTAGCTGCAAAAATGCCAAAATGGTCACACTGCAAGGGCATAAAAAATACAAAAATTTTATTTAGTTGCTTCAAATCTAAATTCTACTAATTGTATTTTATTCTTGTAACAATGCGTTTTGTTTAAATTAACACAAATTCTATAATATCACTCATGAGTTGTCTCGAAACATTTCGAAACAGATCATACATTATTTTGATTGGTTTTTCACTCTAACTCTATTGTCTCTGTTTCTTTTGTATTTGTTTGCTTTTAGACTTTTATTGTTGTGTGTAGATGATCAACTGCTTTTTTAACTTCGGCAGCACGACAGACAGTATTCATAAAATAAACGAGTGACTTGTAAGTCATTTTTAACGCACTCGTGCAGATGTCTAGTGGATACCATTATTTAACAATAAGTTATGTGCATTTAAGTGATTTTCGGGAGGGGACCTTGTATGGGAGCTATGACCAAATATGACCGATCGTGAACAAAATTTACAGTATCGTTTCTGTATATAAAGGCAATATTTGTGCAAAATTTTGTAATGTGTAATTGGGAGCTACGGCCAATTATGGACCGATTCATAAAATGTTTCTTGTATGTGAATTCAATTGACACAAAACTTTTCTTGTAAAAGTTGTAAAGATATTGTCATTCTACCGGAAGTTATTAAAAATATTTTTTTCCTGGAATATGTACATTTGTATGGGAGGTATATGAAAATGTGGACCGATTCCGCCCATTTTTAACAGGAATCAAGCTTTCATATGGAAACAATTTGTGCTGATTTTTATGAAATTATAACGCAGAGTTTTTGTGAAAATTGTATTAGAATGTGTTAAAAAAGCCTAATTTTTTCGGAGTGTTTTTAAATTTTGATTCATAACTCTTTCCGATGTAAACCCGTTTTGCTCATTTTCAATACCAAACTGCCTGGGACAATAGTGAATCTTTTGGCCGAATTTCATTAATTTATTTAGCATCGTTTTTACATGAGCGTGTTTTACACAGACAGACGGACGGACATAGTTAAATCGACTCAGAATTTGATAATGACCCGGAATATATATACTTTGTTGGGTCTCAGATGAATATTTCTTGGTGTTACACACGGAATGACGATTTTTAAAAACAAAGTTGAGTTTTACTCATGAATAAACATGGGTTTCTAATCAGTTAATAAATGGTACGGTTCCTATATAAAATACTTTCATAAAACATCTCCAAACTTGGACAACGGTGCAAAACTAAAATAAAAATATGTTTACTGGTGAAATATGGTTTAACAAGTAAGAGTGCTATATTCGTCTGCGCCGAATCTTATATACCCTTCACCATAGTGTATTTAATAAATATCAATTGCATAAAATTCCTTTAAATTTATTTCATTTTCTCGACTATATCATTATTATAGCAATAGCAAAACAAAATGAACAACAACAACAACGCTAAACGAAATAACCACACAAAAAACGAAATACACAAGGCAGTAAAACCAACAGCATCCAAACATACGAAATGAAATACACAAAAAAATAAAAACAAAATACACAATGCAATGAAACTAGGGATGCCAATCCCGAAAATCCCTGTATTTTTCGGGATTAGAAAATCCCGGAGTTTACTTTTTAAAGTGTTATATAGTACATACAAATTTATTTTTTCATTTCGTCGTAGACCCAAAAAGTATACACATTATTTGTCTATAGTAAACTCATTCTATTTAGGCCGCAAATTTGGACCAAAATTAACACAAGAAATCCTAAAAGCACCTCCTATAAAATTCAATTTAATGCCAATATTGATATCAATACATTACAATCAGCTATTTGATAAAATTCATTTTTAAAGTAGATTTGAATCTACAAAAATAATACAAAAATTTCTGCGGCTTTTCATATAAATTATCATATTTTTAAACCCTCCACCTTCGTGAGAAGGGTATATATAAATTTGTCATTCCGTTTGTAATTTCCAAAATATAATTTTTTTAAATTGATTATCTTAAATGGAAAGTATTTTGTTGTCTGCGTAGTATTTTGCAAGAAAATAATAAACCATTCCTCGATCGAAATTCATCATAACTTTTCAAATCGTTCGAATTCCATCACATATCGGAATATTTATTTTATTTCGGCACAGTCAAATATAACATTTATTTTTTAAATGATATCTAGAAGGTTTTGCATTTCAAGCTTTCTACAAATCTGAGTGATAACGGTAAAGGTGAATTAAATTCTTCTGAATTTAAAAAACATTTTCCAAAGAAAAGGTTCATATATGATCTAAATTGATATTCGAAGTATTGATCGTTATATTTATTATACCCTACACCACTACAGTGGGAAGGGTATTATACGTTTGTGCTGATGTTTGTAACGCATAAAAATATTTGTACTAAACCCACCTTAAAGTATACCGATCGACTCAGAATCACTTTCTGAGTCGGCCGTCGTTTGACCTAGCTCCTACTTATAAGCATTAGTATCGCGATGAGATTCAGCATAACTAACCTTTATATAAAATTACATCCCTCTTCCCAATTTTTTGAGGATCGGCCCATATTTGACCTTAGCTCCCATATGAAGCCTCTTCTAGAAATTTAGTTTTTCATCAATAAATTGCTTAAATACATCGGAATTAAAGTAAAATTCAAAAAATTTTGTATGAAAAATAAATAATTTTTAAAATATACCCATGGTGTAGGGTATCATATAGTTGGCCATGTCCGACTATACTTTCCTATTTGTTTTTATTTAGGAAGTATGTATGTAGTTACCAAATTTCTGAAATGATGGTATTCTTAAAGTTTTTATTTAAGAATTGGAATTAATTATATTGCTTTAATTTAAAGTTATCTTCTGTCGATTAATTTCCACAAGATTAAACAATTTTCTTCAAAAATATGAAGATTTAAGATTTTCATGTATAAAATAATAAAAATTATATAATCCCGAAATCCCGTAAAATGCCAAAATCCCGAAAAATCCCGGGAACCCGAAAAATCCAAGAAGCAAAAACAATATACACAAGACAATGAAACATACGAAACGAAATACTCAAAAAAAGAAAAACAAAAACATAATACACAACGCAATGAAACCAACAGACATCCAAACATACGAAACTGAAAGCACCAAGAAACAAAAACAATATACAGAAGGCAATGAAACACACAGCCATCCAAACATATGAAACGAAATAGTCAAAAAAAAAAAAACAAAATACACAACGCAATGAAACCAAGAGACCAGAGATACAAGCCGAGACGGCTCAAATCGGCGGCGGCTGGCCGCCGGTAATATTTTGCAAGCCGCGCCGCCGCCGACTTCTTACGGCTCAAAAGCTAAGCCGGCTTAAACGTAGCCGCTGATAAAGATTAGAATCACAAATGTATTTCATAAAACATAACTTCACCAAATTGAACGGAGTTGCCACTATTTTAAATTCTTATGGCAAATTGAAAAGTGGTGCCACACAATATTGTGCTAATATTAAAATAGTGAAAACTACTATAAATGTCCATTTTCTGCAGAAAAAAACTTATATAGAGACAGGTTTCTATGTAACAGACTATTATACAAAGATTTTTCAATATAATAAACATTATAAGGTTAATTTCTAAAGAAAAAGTTAAATTGAGCCGACAATTTAGCCGCCGCCGATATTTTCTGTAATAAGCCGCCGCCGCCGACCCAAAATGGTTGCGCCGCCGCCGCCGATCATTTCCCATCGGCTTGTATCTCTGCAAGAGACATCCAAACATACGAAACTAAATACACCAAGAAACAAAAACAATATACACAAGGCAATGAAATACTCTATGAATAAACAGTGTTGTTGTTGTTGCTTATATCAAAGCATGAAAAAAATTGTCTTTTTTATGAAATTTTCAGATGTTGTCTCGGATTTTTGCTCATATCTCCGGTATTTATGGACCGATTTTGCTGATTTTAAATGGCGAAATTCTCGAAAGCATGCCTAACAGAATTATTGAAAATTCGCCGATATCTGGGGTCCTCTAAAAACTGATTTCAACAAACACACAGACGGACAGACAGACGGACATAGCTTAATCAACTCCGCTACCTATAAGGATCCAGAGTATATATACTTTATGGGGTCGGAAAATTATATTATAGAAATTACAAACGGAAAATGACAAACTTATAAATACCTTTCTCACGAAGGTGAAGGGTATAAAAACAAGATAAAATGGTATTAATATTGAGTATACATATGTTAGGGGAATATACATATGTACATATGCGCAGTTGTGGTTTTATATACTTTACCTTGTATGTTTTGTGTTTATATGTTTTTACCAATTGTGCATAAATAAAATTTAAATTTAAACGTTATAAACTTTATTTTCTAAATGAGGATTAGAATATGCAACTGAATAGTTCTGTTGCTATGCTAGAAGTGTCAGAGACCAAATTTGTTTTTCATAACTACACTTATTTTAAGTTCCAAAACCCGAAGAGTTTGTTGGAATTCCTTTTATGTTTCTAATATGCTGTTAGCAACATTATTTGTTACATACTTAATTATTAACATTTTAGTTCATTATCATTGTACTTAAACATTACGGTAGTACTTATTTCCATTAATTTTTAGTACTAACAATTAATTTAATAATATTAACAATTCAAATAGTACTTAATTTAATACAATCCAAATTTATAATTCATTTAATTCAATAATACATTTTAGTATACTAATAATTTATTTATAAATTACATACATATATATGTTAGGCTTCGTTTCAAAAAATAAAATGTTTCCCGTTTTTGTGATATCACAACTTTTTAGAAGGCTTTTGTATCAGTGATTACTATACTGTAATAATTTTTTCAAAATTCCAACTCCTTCCTCTGCATATCTGAGGCGGAAACCACTGATTTTGATCGACATTTTTTACAGAGCAGAAACTGTAGAATTTATAGAAAATCATGCTCTAATAATTGATTTTATAGGAAAACTCAATTAGAATGAGCTTAATTTCACACTTTTATAATGCTTTAAAAGTGCATTTAGTATTATCCAAAGATGCACTTTTTCAAAAAATATTTAAAAACATTTTTTTCTTTGTGCATAATCAAAGTATGCTTTTTGCTGAGACAAATGGTGCAAAAACAAAAATTTTATCATTAACCCTTTAGATGTGGTGAGACTTTAAATTTTCAGATTTTAAACTTTACAACGCTATATTTCGAAAACCACGAAAGTTATAAGGCCCAAAATTTGTCATTATACAAGTTATATATGGAACATTAATTGGATGGAGTTTTATTAAATTCGGATATGATGATGAAAAATACCATTGTTTGATGGGAAATTATTACACCACAAGCCAACATTATAACCATCATAACTCCTAAAGGGATTACAATAAATTACAAATTTTAACACTATTTTTTTAACATTGAATATTATATTTACGAATGATAAAATCAGGTTTCGTTTTTTTTTTTTAAATTGCATTTTTTCTTTTGCTCTGATGCATTTATAGTGCATCTAAATTCTGTCAAATTAAGTTTATATATCTTAAATTTTCTTGTAGAATAGTATACTAAAGTCAGATTTGAAATATGTACAGCAGATAATTACGCCAATATTAGCGCTGTTCCAAAAACTGTCATAAAAGGTATGATATCACAATTTCAAAAATATTGCGTGAAGCCTAATGTTTATATATAAATACTACATTTATTTGATTAATAACAAAAAAAATGCAATTAAATATTTGTTTAAACCTTAGTTTAAACACCACTTGTTAACGCAAGTTTTGAGGTAGCCTGGCGCGATTTAAAGGAAGCATATGAGAATCCTCGTATATTGGTACATAACCAACTAAAACATATTTTAGGTATTCCTTTCCTTGACAAGGAATCGATAACAGCATTTAAAATATTACAACGCGGAATTACCCAGCAAAATATTTGCTTACAAGTTCACTAGAAAAATCACCAGAACTCATCGAGTGAAATGCTTACAATTCTACTAGAAAAAGTACTTATTTTTGTTTGAGATGTTCCAAGAGTAAGTCAATATTTGGTTGGAAATAAGTTGTTTTTTAGTAGAGTTATTTATAGAATATTTATGAAAAAATAAAAAGTCGACACAGACTGAGGTTGAACTCAATACCTTCCGTCTACCAGTTGAATGCTACTCTTACTACACCACTGCTTTGTTGTTTTATTGTGCGTCAAATAATAGTTTTCACACACAAATACTATTTTATTTTCTGTTTGTCTAAAAATAGACATTTGATATCGTGTGCACAAAAAAAGAAAAAAAACAGAAAAAGTAACTGTTTTATTTTTGTTTGTTTCTTTATTTTGATTAAACTTTACCTACAAAGTAAGTCATTAATGAAGTACTTAATGGCAATCATTGTACGCAAAGATTTTGCTGGGTAATAGTTGCCTTACGGCTCTTTCTATTTATAAAGTGCTTACTGATAATTGGGACCCAATTATAATTTTTTGTGTATTCAACGTCTGCCCAGATCTACAGTTATTTTGTGGAACAGGGTGTTAAGAACAAAACTGTTTGTCCACATGGAAAGATTTCGATGACTTTTCGTCAAAAAGAATTTAGACATTGCTGGGTAATAGTTGCCTTACGGCTCTTTCTATTTATAAAGTGCTTACTGATAATTGGGACCCAATTATCATTTTTTATGTATTCAACGTCTACCCAGATCTACAGTTATTTTGTGGAACAGGGTGTTAAGAACAAAACTGTTTGTCCACATGGAAAGATTTCGATGACTTTCCATCAGAAAGAATTCAGACATTGCAATGTCTTCACGATCTTAAAGGTACGAACTCGACTGACGTCTCTTCTGTTCTTTCTAATAGTTCTCCTTCTACTAAACTTCTATGCATTTTATGCCCTAATCAGTCTCACTATTTGCGAAATTGTCGTCGATTTAAAAATCTTTCAGTATCTGAAAGAATTTCTACTGTGAATGTTTATAACTGCTGTACTAATTGCCTTTCGAAGAGACATAAAGTCAGAAGTTGTACAATCAATAATAACTGTTTTATTTGCAATAATCGACATCATTCTATGCTTCATCTGCAACATACAGATAATTCCATAGATGAAAGACCTACGTCTAATCCACAAGTATTTCATACTAGACAGTCCGTTTTGTTAGGGACTGTAATGGTAAACATAATTCATAACAGCCATAAGTATCAGTTCCGTGCTTTAATAGATTCGGGTTCAGAATGTTCTTTAATTTCTGAACGTTTGCGAAAAAGATTAAAACTTCCTCATTCTGCGAATTCTAATGTTTCTGGCGTTAATAATGTAGTTTTTGGAGTTACAAAATTTTGTCCTTTGGAAATTAGTTCAGATTTAGATTCTTCAATAATACTATCAACTAACGCATTTGTTTTACCAGAAATAACAGGAAATTTGCCTTCGACTTCTGTAAATGTCGATATTGAAAAATTATTATTATGTTTGGCAGATTCTAATCGTTTTACTGTAGATATTCTTATCGGAGCAGATTTATATCCGCGCATTATTTTATCGGAAACAAAACGTATTAGGGTCATTATTGGCACATCTTTGGGACTTTGAAACATATATCGACAAATTAACCTATTCTACGAGGTCTAACACTTTTTAACCTTTAATTTATTATCACTTTAAAACGCTTACAGAAATATATTTATGTTCCTCCTACCTTATTTATGTTTTTACCTTCTTATTTATTATCTTATATATATATCTTATATTACATATATTAAATAATAATCCACCTGCGGGACTTCGGTTCTGTGAGGAAAGTCGGGAGACTTCTTAAAAATCCACCTGCGGAACTTCGGTAATGGGGAAAGTCGAGAGACTTCTTAAATATCCACCTGCGGGTGTTCGGTTCTGTGGGGAAAGTCGAGAGACTTCTTAAAAATGTACATCGTTTAAAAATCGTTTGCAATTCCTAAGGTATTGCAAGGTGGCCGGCAATGTTTAGGTTAAAATTGATTTAACTACCTTTTTAAAATACTATTTATAACAACGTTAGAATCCTATAAAGCTTCCCTTTTATTGCAACTTTGTTGGAAGATTCTAACGAGTAAACCGCTAACGGTGATTAATTTTAATTTTTTTATAAGATACCAGAATATATTTAAATCAAATAAAAAAACTTAAAATTTATAATGAAACTTAATTTTTGTCCGATAACTGACATATAATTTGTATGCATACACGGGTATGTTGGGTATTGATGAACGAGGTAAAAGTAGAAAGTCGATACGATATATGGATCTCCAAATATATCACTTCAAAAATGAAAAACATACCCGGGTTTATGGGTATTGACATAACGGTTAAACTCACCAATTTAAAGTTTCCATGTTGTCTGTTGCCTGCCAGCAAATTTGAGTTTAATTTTGGATAAGTGAACTAAATTTACACTATTTAGGCTCAACTTCATGTTTCTCGATCCTAAATAAAAATATTTACAAAAAAAAAATACATTACATTTTTATCCCAATTTTTGGAAAACTTTAGTTCGATAGAATAAAATTGTATAAAAAGAACACTTTTTAATATACTAACAAGATAATTTAATACATAATTATTTTTTCTCTCAAAATTTAATAGAAGAAGTGTTTGTATATTTCAGTAAAAATATTAAGTTTATAGTGATCAGTTGTGTGAATAGTAAAACATTGTGAATTTTTGTAATGATTTAATTTAAAATTTAATATATAAAAAATATGTTTATTATATAATAAACATAAGTGAGAGATTTGTCAGTACAAACAATTTTAAATTATTTTAATGTAAGAAAAATTCAGAAAATGTATTATAAAGACGCTTTTACTACATAAAAAAGTGTAAAATTAGATTAATTTTTTACTATTGCTATGGTAAAACTGGAAATTTTACTAATTTTATGCATTTTTAAGTTATAAAAAAGTGACTTAAAACTGAAACGAAATCGACTCACTAAGTAAGTATTAAACAGGAGGAACAGTTTCTTACCTTACTTTTCATCCTTTCAAATTGTGCAATATTAGATGTTTTTTAGATATTTTTACCTACAAGTTGTTACGTTATCAATACTATTTGGATAGAAATTGTTTGCAGGGCTGGATCTTTGAATTTCCTTTTGTTATAATTTTAATACCAGATAATATAATTGATTTCAGGTGCAATGCTATTTTGTGTAAAATGGAAGTATGAATGTGTATATGATGTATGAATGTTAGTGTATGAGTATTACTTTTACAACCACATTTACAATTATTATGTTACGAGTTTAATCCCTGCCAGCAAATTTGAGTTCAATTTTGGATACATGAACTAAATTTTCACTATTTAGGTTCAACTTTATGTTTCTTAGTACTAAATACAAATATTAACAAAAAAAAAAAATACATTACTTTCTAATTTTTATCCTATTCTTGTAAAAGTTTAGTTTGAAATAATATACCAAAAAGAGAAAGAGAACACGTAAAATTTCAACTTTCAAAAAGACACAAAAAACGCCGATACACGCGAACTTAATTTTCGGTCGTAAAATCTAGTGGCATACTCCGTTTTGAAAAGTTGGGTTAGAACACTTTTTAATACACTAACAAGATAATTTAATGCAGAATTATTTTTGCTCTCGAAATTTTAATGATGAAATGTTTGCAAATTTCAGTAAATATATTAAGTTTATAGTGATTAGTTGTGTGAATAGTGAAACATTGTGAAATTTTGTAATAAGTGGTGTTAATATAAAATTTATATAAAAATAAGTTTAATATATAATAAACATAAGTGAGAGATAAGTGAGTATAAAACAATTTTTAAATAATTCATAAAGTGAAAGAAAAAAGAAAATGTATTATAAAGTCGCTTTTAATATATAAAAGAGTGTAAAATTAGATACATTTCCTGTTTCCTTATTGTTATGTACTGTAAATTTTACTCCTTTTACACACTTTTATGTAATAAAAAAGTGACTTAAAACTGAAACGAAATCGACTCATTAATTAACGGGGTCACTTTTCTTCCATTCCAATTGTGCAATATTATATATTTGCACCTACATGCTTTTACGTTATATATACTATTTGGATAGCCATTGTTGGCAGGGGCTGTAATTGTAAATAAAATAACATTTTAATATTTGTTATTAAATATTTAAACAATTATGTCAAAATGTCTTAACTTATGTTTCGTCTTTACAACATCCAATTTTTTTTTTCGATGTTAACTGACCACCGGAAATTGTTATACATAAAATAAAAATAAAATACATAAAATTTTTCTTTTATCTTTGCATCCACATAAGACCAATGATCAGATAAATATAACTTTTATTGTGAGCTGGTTCAATAAAGATTCCGATTTAGGGTCAAAGTTCTAGATTCCACAAGCTCAATAGTTCCCTTTTCACTCAGAATGAAAATCGTGGGAATCTTGATTTTAACTTCTCCATCAATAACAAATTTTTATTTTTTCAGTTCTTTTTTTCTATTCAAAAAATTCCTTTTGACAAAAATATTTCGTTCTAAATTCCAAAAATTTTTCAAAAGTTCTCTCCATTTTTTTATTTTATTTAACAACCTAAACAAAACCTTACTCTGATCAAAATCGAAAATTCATAGTATTCTCCCACAAATGGTCGAATGGTTTGGTACGTTTGTCAGGTTAACTACCTCGAGCTCCCTTCCCTTTAAAGCTATTACAGTCGCCCTTTTGTTACCCATATGATGCAAACCTTACCTCTGGGAGAATATTCATTTAAAGCTCTGTTTCTGGGTCTTCAATATAGAATCCCAGACCCACTTTGTCCCTCAATTTAGAGCAATCCGTGTAGAAAAGGATTTCCACTGGTATTTTCCCTAATGTTCCACTTGACCAATACATTCTATCTGGGAGTTAATCGATATTGTTTAAACCGCTCCTTCAAGATTCACCACAAATTCTCAATTAATAATCAATAAGAAATTATGCTCAGAACACCATCCTTTACTATTTTCGATCTCCACATCATAGTGAAATTACCGCATCCCCAGGATAGACGTTATTGTATACACAGTCAAAATGAATCTGAAATATATATAGAGAATATTACGCATGATTCATAATTGAATCTACATAGCAAAGCTAATAATAAACAAATAAAAAAATTTGATATACAGTTATGAACTCTGAATATTTCTATAACAAATAAGAAGCAAATTGGGTGAATTTTGAAATGTCAAAAATTTGATTTTTTTCCAGCTAGATTGGTTTTTGGCAACACTTTGCGTCCTATAGAGAGAATTCAAAGGTAGCATGTCAAGGAAACACAATAAAATCATATGGGTAAAGAAGACGTTTTGCATACTTTTCAGATTTATCATTCCAATGTCGTAGTCCCATCACGATTTTATATTTAAAAGAGGCAATCCTGCAGAAAATGTAGTTTTTCTGTAATATGGTGACCCAATGTATAAGTCAAAAATCGTAAAGAATGGTGTTTCTAGAAAACTTTCTTATTAATGCAGTTTCCGCTCAATGTCCGGAACTCAATCTACTGTGGTGAATCGTGAAGATGCGGTTGGGACAATACCGATTAAGTCCAACTAATTCGGGCTAACTTTTGTAACGGTTTGGAAACGAGAGAGGAGTGTATTCCAAATGAAGTTAATGAATAATTGGCAGAAAGTGTACTAAAAGGCGTAAACTCTTTGAAGAATAATAAAAGTTCAATTATTACCTAAAGTTTTTGTGGAGCGCAAAATTGCGAGTTTTTTCGTGTGTGATTATTACTTAGAATTCGCTGTTTTTTTGTTTTTAATTGTAATTAATTTTATTACATCTATATATATAAAAACAAGTAGGAAAGTGTAGTCGGACATGGCCGACTATATAATACCCTACACCATGGGTATATTTTAAAAATTAAAAGAAACTTTTATGTTGAATTTTACCTTAGTTCGATGTATATAAGCAATTTATTGATGAAAAACTAAATTTCTAAAAGAGGCTTTATATGGGAGTTAGGATCAAATATGGGTCGATCCTCAGCAAATTGGGAAGAGGGATGTAATTTTACATAAAGGTTAGTTATGCTGAATTTCATCGCGATACTAATGGTTATAAGTAAGTTTTTGGAAGTTTAAGTTTTTTTTAAAGGGGGGTTGTATGGGGGCTAAGGTCAAACGATGGCCGGTCATTATAAAAATTGGCAAATTTTATATGCCTATATAAAACTTAGTTAAAAAATTAGAAAAGGGGTTGATTAAACAATATTTCGTATTATACATGAAATTTTCGTATATATTACGAAAAAGTAGTTACGAAAATTTTTTTCGTAAAGTTAAGCATGGATTATTTTCAGTGTAGGTTACATTAAAATATAAATTAACGTTTCGAAAAATTGGCGAACTCGCAATAATTTGCGTGGCATCCCCAAAATGTAAAAAATGTATATCTGGAAAACTATTATAGTTTGAATCTCCAAAATCGTAAAGTGTTTTTTTATTTATATTTATCATGAGTTCCAGGAAAGAACATATTTTCCAATTTCCTTGATATTATCAATATATGTTCTTGAAGTAGAAAATTAAACAACTCCGTTTTTTATTTTCAAAAATTTCAAGAAACTCGATTTTTATGGCGATTTTAATATGTTCGAAAACTACAAAAAATCGAAAAGGTATAAAACTTTGAACCTTTATATCTTTGAGAGTTTATATCGGATTTTTTTATTTAGAACCCAATATATTACTGTGGATGAGCTCTTTCATTCTAATATAATTTTTATATTAAAAAGATTAAGATAGTGCATTATTTATGGAAATGCAATTTTTGAATGCATTTTTGAAATCGTTCTCCCTGTTTAAAATTTTTTAAAAGTGCATAAGTCGATTATTTGAAGCATTTTAAGCAAAATATAAAAATATTTTGCTGTGACGATCATTACATCTATTTTTGAAATTTTTTAAATTTTATTGATATTTTATGCATTTAACAGAATTTAAAACTGCTTAATATACATTTCTGATCACAATTGAGACGCAAATATTTAAATTCGATTACAACTAATGTACACTTTCATAAAAATGCATTTCTAAATAATATTTGTTAAGGTAAATGCATTTTTATTGCAAATGCATATTGGGTGCATTTTCTACATTTTACTCCATGTTTAACGTATCTTGTAAGTGCATTATTGATAAATTTATATAAAATAAAAATTTATATATTTTTTATGGACATTTGAACTAACTTAAACTAAAAAATAATAATTTTCAAAATATCGCAAAAAATTATGATTGCATATTCGTTTAATAAAAAAAATCTTATATAATATAAAAAATAGCAAGTTTTGATTTATGATATTTTAAAATACTTTTTATATATGCCTATATAAAACTTAGTTTGTGCCAATTTTTGGAGATATAGTAGTATATTTACGTAATATTACATGCCTTAACGAAATTATTTTTGTAAAAGAAAACAAAGTTTCTTAATATATACGAAAAAAGATATTACGACAGGTTTTCGTACTTTCGTGAAATTAGAAAAGGGGTTGATTAAACAATCTTTCGTATTATACACGAAATTTTCGTATATATTACGAAAAAGTAGTTACGAAAATTTTTTTCGTAAAGTTAAGCATGGATTATTTTCAGTGTAGGTTACATAGCCCATACGTTCCGACATATGTCCAATCATATAGTGCCCAATAATTATACCAGTTAGAAGCCTAATCGAGTTCTTACTAAGAGACAAGAGAGTCCTAGTCCTATATGTCAGAGTGGGCCAGAGCAGTCTCGATATTCTACAAGTGTTGATATTTGACCACCTGAGTTCCGTATCACTCAAAGCCCATTCATCTATAAATTTTGATAGGCTCGTCAGGGGAGTGTGAATATCCTTTTGCACAAGGATTAAGTCTAGAGACGACGCTGTGGTTGCCCATTCATCAGATATTTCCTCGGATGCCCTCATGTCCTGGAACCCATATCAACTCAACGTGATGTTGAATCAGTTGTTCCAAGGATTGAATACAAGTGAAAAGACATTTCGACTTAATAACATTGAAGTTAAGAGCCTTGAATTTTCGAGATTTAGTTTCCGGATTCTTCTCGCGGCTGTATAGATGACATATATCTCTGCCTGAAGGACCGTGCAGGTGTCAGGTAGTCGGAAAGACAGTAGAAGATTTAGTTTTTCGGAGACCTAATAAATTTCAGTGTAGGTAGAATGTAGTCTGTTCCCTGCTCCATGATAGGCCTGCCTAAGTCTTGGTATCTACCGCTTTCCACCACAAGAGCTCCGTAGGTCAAAATAGGTCTTATGACCGCAGTGTATATCCAGTGCACAATGTATAGTTTAAGACCCCATCTTTTTCCAAAGGTTGTTTTAGATTTATAGAAGGCACATGATGCCTTCTTCATTCGACTCTCAGCATAACATTTCCACGTGAGCTTAGAGTCTAAGATTACGTCAAGGTATTTGGCTTCGCTTGAGATATTCAGAATGTTAACATCCAAACGCGGAGATTTGAATTCTGGAATTTTGTACCTCCTGGTGAAAAGAACCAGTTCAGTTTTGGCCGGGTTGACACCCAGACCATTTTCCTTCACCCATAATAGTAGAACACTGAGGGCTGATTCCATGAGTTCACTTATTGTGGGAAGAAATTTCTTTTGAATAAGAAGCACAACGTTGTCAGCATATGCGACTACTTTGAAAACTATCCTACTGAGTCTGAAAAGGATTTTATTTACGACAAGATTCCACAGGAGTGGAGAGACGACACACCCTTATCACAACTTTATATTCTTTTATGTCAAGTGCCTTCTTTATAGTTTCGACAACGTCATGTAGAGCTGTCTCCATCGACCTGCCTTTCAGGTATGCGTATTGTGCCCTACAGAAATTATCAGAAAAGATGATGTTTCTAACATGGATGTTGACCAATCTTTCCAATGTTTTCAATAAAAACGATGACAGATTGATCGGCATATAGTCTTTGGCGGTACTCCATACTTTAGGAATATATCCTGTTTCCAGGCTGCTCCTAAATATCATAATTAGCCATGGCATGATGGTGGTGATAAATTTTTGGAGTAATGCTGGGAATATGCCATCGGGCTCTGGAGATTTATAGGGCAAAAAGGAAGACACCGCCCACGAAATTTTCTCCATACTAATAATGGAACTGACTAATTAACTTATGTGGATTCCAGAAGCTGCGAGGTGCTCCAAACTGGAGCCTACATTTTCATCATCTCTGCAACCCATAACTCCATAAGCAGTTCCTGAGTTTCGATGCTACTTTCAGTAAAGTTGCCATCCGGCTTCATCAGGAATCCAGGCGTACCGGGCTCTTTGGATAGCACCTTACGTTGACGTGATGCCTCCGTGGTAGTCTCCAGCTCCTCACAGAAATGCTTCCAAGATTCCTTCTTAGCACGTCTGGTTTCCCTCTTGAAAGTATTGAAGCTTTGACGATAATCGTCCCAGCTTAACGGGTTTGATCCCTCTTCGCTTTATTAAATAGTTTCCTACATTCTTTCCTTAGTTGCATTAGTTTAGGATTCCACTATGGTTGCAAAAATTTCCTAGGTACCTGCCGCTCCCTACATGAAGCATAGTAGGCTTCCCTTAAAGTCCTGGATAGATAATCTACAGAGTCGTCCAAGTTTTGCGTACCATGTAGTCCATCCATTTCTGGAGGTGGTATGGTATCAATCAGATTGAGCATGGACAATGAGCATTCGAGTGATACTCTTCAGTCAAGAATTCTGACTGAGTCAGTGTTCCCTACCAAAGTAATATCAATGACCTGTTCCCTAATCCTATTGAAAAACGTTGGTCTATTACCTCTATTGTACACTCACCCCTGTCATTAATATCCGAGCTCCCCCACAGAGTATGATGGGCATTAACATCACATATCCTATGACAAGATCATGGCCTCTTGCATTACACCACTCGACTAGTATGCGTACGGCACGTGAGGGCGGATTATCTTCGTCGTAAGGTAGGTACGCAGATGATATAATTAGGGTTGGTAGCCCTTGTCGCTCTAATGCAACTACCGTTAAATCGCCAGAACTGTAATTAGATAGAAGGAAAACTTTAATGTTTTTCCTGACTAAAATACAGCTCCTTATTTTACCTTCAGGGGTTGGAGAAAAGAGCACATAGTTTCGTGACCGGACGCCTCGAACTTAACTGGCAAGCCAGGGTTCTTGGATTAAGGCCACTTGGATAACTTCCTTCTCCATAAAGCGCACCAAGTCGTCCGTTGGTTCAGATTAATCTGTACCACCTTGGATTCATCAATGCGCTTCTCTGTGGGCAAGATCAACCGTAGTTGGTTGAGCCCGTACTTTATAACGCCTTGAGAGAAACGAAGGAGTCGGAGGGATTCTAAACCAATTTTGATCCAGAGATCCTTACCTTCTCCCTTATCCCTCGTGCGTCCTCGTTCAATCGTCCAGCTGTCAGTACCATGTTCCTTATTCTGACGCTTAATTAGTGTTAGTATGGATTTGTCCTCCAAAATAGGAGGAACCCACACCGTCGCACAGGGAGACCTTTGGCACTTTTAGAACGACATTAATCAAATCTTTCTAATATTAAGTTCTAATTTTAGTTACAGTTAGCACACAAATGGCCAAACGCTCCGCATAATAATCAGCACGATAAGACTGCTGCCACGCCCATTTTTTACAAGTATATATTGAATAAAAATTTTATTTTTGCACAGTCTCTGCAAGAAGTTAATAAAACCCATTTTCCTATTTAAACACATTTTCATCGTTTAGAGACTGTTTGAAATGGGTTAGTATTAACCGATTTGTCTCAAATGCTGAGCATTGCAGTTTTAGTGCATGGTATTCTATAATTTTTACAAAAATGCCTAATATAACATCCCTAATGAATATTAGGGTAGTAACTTTTAGAATTTTTTCTCAAATTGTAAAAATATATTCAAATAATTGAATAGAACAATAACGAAAAATGTATACTCTTAGTGAAATTTGAAATAATATAAATTCCGCTATTTATACAAAAAAAAAAAAATTATAATCAATAAATTTAATTCTGAAAATAAAAAGTCATTAGATCTATTCCATTAAATATATAATTTTTAAATGTATTTTTATTATTAATTTTGTTTTTTCTTAGTTTAAGGAATACAACCTTTAAAATTGAGCTTTTGTCTAAAAAATCATTGCAGAATAATTCCGAAGTATTATATTACACTAAAAAAACTACATATATAAATATCTGAAATATTTACCAAGATATACGCATTCAAAATTAATATGACGCTTCAGGAATATTACAAGAAAATTATTTTATTTTTAAAAGGAGCAACTTTCAGCACCTATATTTCGGTTTAAAGTAACTTTGCAATATTTTTAGTTATTTTTCTATTGTAAGTATATGGAATGTTTGCTGTTAACTATAATAACAAGCAAGACAATTGGAAAGCGTTAATTTTTTTATTTTTGTTGTTCTAAAAGTGCCAAATGTCTCACTGTGCGTCGTACGAAAAGGTACTTGGTCCAGTGCGACGATTTCATTCTTTGCGTTGGCCAAGGGTCCGCCAACTCCTCGGATGCAGTTTTTGAGGAAGCCTAGGGCTTTCATTTTCCCATCCGGATGACTACGGTCTATGATGGCTACTTGCAGCTCAGGTGCTAATGTTAAGCTAGTTGATGGTTTCAACTGCTTACCCTCAGACTCCTGCGTTTCACCTGACCTTTGCCGCTTTATACTAGGTCTGCTGTGCCTGGGTGTTGTGGTAGCAGACTTTGTCATGCCGCATTGGTCATGACTTCTCTTTGGTCCCGACGTGGCCTTCTTTGATGAAGATGGCTGTACGTCAAGATTCTCCGAGACGGTGATCGTGTTCGGTCCAGTGCTGGCATGGGGCACTTGTGTAGATGTGATCACATGCCTGACCTCCACGGACGCTGTGAGGTAGGGGGAGGGTAGTTCTTAGTTCACATCCATAGGATGCTTGAGCCTCTGCACCGTGCCCGAAGACTCAAGGTGACTACCCGCAGCAGAGGATGACAAAACCTAAGTCTGCTGACAAAAACCTAAGTCGTGAGAATGTATTAGTTGAAAAATATACAACTCAACAAACACAAACTCTATCGTTTCAAAACTTTTAATATTTTGTTTTGATATTATATTTTGATATTTTCTGAAATAATCGCTTGAATTAGTCATTATACCCTACACCACTATAGTGGGAAAGGGTATTATGCGTTTGTGCTGATGTTTGTAATGCACTAAAATATTTGTACTATGCCAATCTTTAAGTATACCGATCGACTCAGAATCACTTTCTGAGTCGATTTAACGATGTCCGTCCGTCCGACCGTTCGTGTGTCCATGTAAACGTTGCACAGTGGTACAGGAAAAAAAAAGAGGGAAATAATTCGGTAACTTCTAAACGGTTAATCCGATTTTAATGAAATTTGGTATGCACAAAGTAGAGGTGTTGTCGAGTTTTGAATTTGGACCTTATAGGCCAACCAGGGGCCTGGCGGGTGGTCCTCAAATTAGGACACCTCGGCTATGTTAAATTTTTAAAACGATCCTATTTCTTCATTTGAGTTCCGATTTAAAAAAAATTCGTATATAGAATCTCCTTATCGAGCACTATAAAAAATGTCGTCGTAGCAGTAAATTATCTCTTATAGTTTAGGAGATATTCGCATTTGAAAATTAAAATTTTAAAATTTTTACCTTCCTTACTTTAGTTTTTTTGATAATAGCGTTTCCAAATATTCCCGATTTTCGCCATTTTCTTCTATTCGCTTAACAACAAGTTTATATATCAAGCAGTGAAAGAATTATGTAAAAATCATGACTGAGTCCAAAGTTATAGGCATTTTAATTTAAAAAATTAAAAAAAGGCGATTTTTTGTCATTTTTTTTGGGAAAAAAAGTATTTTTTTCATTTTAAGTTATCTAAAAAGTTTCTAAGAAGATGTATATAGAATTTATACTTTTTGGAAAGCTGACTTTACATAAAATACGACAAATGAAACAAAACCTAAAAATTTTTGATACCGAGGGGACCAGGTCCATCCAAAAAAACCCTATTTTTTATGGAAAATTCAATTTTGAGCAAAAATTCTCAAATCGCATAGTCGATATCAAATTATAGTGACCTGTTTTATATGACCCAATATGTTCTTAATCATTTTGTAACGGGTTTCGATAACCCCGCCCCTGGTATGGATATAATAGGCAAAAAACCAAAAAATCCCATTTTTGGGATTTTTTAAAACTTTTTTAGGAATTCCGGGATTTCTAATAAGAAAATTCGAAATTTTTATTTAATTTTGGATTTTGAGTAAAAAAATCTACCTAACTGTAAAATTTCATCAAAAAATATTCATAAATAAAATTTTTATTGCAATTTGAAAAATTTGTATCTTCGCAAAAACTGAATAAAAAACATTTTTTAATTTTTTTTAAAAAAAGTATTCCGCGAATTTTTTAATTTTCAAAAATTATATACAGTTTTGAAAAATAGACAAAATTACCTTTCCATTGATATATAACATGCCTACCTAATGTTTTTTAAGTGACAAATTAATTAGGGAAAACTCAACGTCTTTCAGAAAATTTACCTAGCACTATTATTTTCATCCATATATGTAACAAATTTAAGAGTTAACCTAATGGATGAAAATAATAGTGCTATGTAAATTTCCTAAAAGATGTTGAGTTTTCCCTAATTAATTTGTCACTTATAAAACATTAGGTAGGCATGTTATATATCAATGGAAAGGTAATTTTGTCTATTTTTCAAAACTGTGTATAATTTTTGAAAATTAAAAAATTCGCGGAATACTTTAAAAAAAAAAAAAAATTAAAAAATGTTTTTTATTCAGTTTTTGCGAAGATACAAATTTTTCAAATTGCAATAAATTTTGATGAAATATTTTTTGATGAAATTTTACAGTTAGGTAGATTTTTTTACTCAAAATCCAAAATTAAATAAAAATTTCGAATTTTCTTATTGGAAATCCCGGAATTCCCAAAAAAGTTTTAAAAAATCCCAAAAATGGGATTTTTTGGTTTTTTGCCTATTATATCCATACCAGGGGCGGGGTTATCGAAACCCGTTACAAAATGATTAAGAACATATTGGGTCATATAAAACAGGTTACTATAATTTGATATCGACTATGCGATTTGAGAATTTTTGCTCAAAATTGAATTTTCCATAAAAAATAGGGTTTTTTTGGATGGACCTGGTCCCCTCCGTATCAAAAATGTTTAGGTTTTGTTTCATTTATCGTATTTTATGTAAAGTCAGTCTATATACATCTTCTTAGAAACTTTTTAGATAACTTAAAAAGAAAAAGATACCTTTTTCCCAAAAAAATGACAAAAAATCGCCTTTTTTAATTTTTTAAATTAAAATGCCTATAACTTTGGACTCAGTCATGATTTTTACATAATTCTTTCACTGCTTGATATATAAACTTGTTGTTAAGCGAATAAAAAAAATGGTGAAAATCGGGAATATTTGGACCCGCTATTATCAAAAAAACTAAAGTAAGGAAGGTAAAAATTTTAAAATTTTAATTTTCAAATGCGAATATCTCCTAAACTATAAGAGATAATTTACTGCGACGACATTTTTTATAGTGCTCGATGGGGAGATTCTATATACGAAATTTTTTTTAAATCGGAACTCAAATGAAGAAATAGGATCGTTTTAAAAATTTAACATAGCCGAGGTGTACTAATTTGAGGACCCCCCGCCGGGCCCCTGGTTGGCCTATAAGGTCCAAATTCAAAACTCGACAACACCTCTACTTTGTGCATACCAAATTTCATTAAATTTCATAAAAAACGGATTAACCGTTTAGAAGTTACCGAATTATTTCCCTCTTTTTTTTTCCTATACCACTGTGCGTTGTTATCAAAGTACAGGTCGCAATTTCCAAGATAATTCGATGAAATATGGCATACAAGTTTCTTTTGACTCAAGGACGAAGCCTATTGAAAATCGGTCCATTATTTCATCTAGCCACCATACAACTGAACCCCTCGAAAAGGGCTTTTGAGCTCATATTCTGTATAATATAAATGTATCTCGATAAAAGTTCGCACAACTAAATTTTATACAAGCCTTGATGACCTTGCCGAATTTCTAAATGATCGGACTTCATTTGACCCTAGCCCCCATACAATTCACTTATTAACACTGTTATTGAAATGAAATTTATCACAGACAATTGTTACATAAATATAAATCTATCCTGCCCATTTTATCGGGATCGGTTCACATTTGCTCCTATCGCCCATATAAAGCCTCTTTCAGAAAATTTGTTTTTCGTCAATAAATTGCTTAAATAAATCGGAATCAAGGTAATATTCCAGATAAATATTTTATTATGAAAATACTATTGAAAATGTTTAAAATCGGTCCATTATTTCACCTAGCCCCCATACAACTGAACCCCCCGAAAAGGGCTTTTGAGCTCATAATTCTGTATAATATAATTTATCTCGATAAAAGTTCGCACAACTAAGTTTTATACAAGCCTTGATGACCTTGCCGAATTTCTAAATGATCGGACTTCATTTGACCTATCCCCCATACAAAGCCCCCCTTCGGAAAATGACTTGAATATCCGCAATTCACTTATTAACACCAGAGACCTGCGCCGATCATTTTGATCGGCGGCGGCGGCTAATGATAAAATACGCGGCGGCGGCTGATAGCCGGCTTTAGCCGAAGACGAATCGGCTAGCCTTTTTTTGATGAGCTTATAAAAAAACAAAATTTATAAAATACGTTATAAAAAAAAAAAACTATATTTTGGTACTTCAATTTAAAAAAATACGTCATAAAAGAAAACAATAAAACCTATACTTAAATTAACAGTCTTTTATAAGTTGGTTGACAAGATCATAGTTATCATGGATGAATAGTACACGTTTAACGGTGAGCCCATTTAAATTTGACCGCTTTGCGGTTATTAAGGAACCTGCGCTGGAAAATGCCTCTTCGGAGGATGCGCTTGTAGATGGTATTCCTAGAATATATTCTGCGAGCTTTGCAACATTGGGGTATTCCTACAAAAAGACAATATACTTTAATAAACTCTAAAATAAAAAGTTACAAAAATTATTTTTTCATTTTTTTGCCACCAGTCAAAAGTTTCATTTTCTTCGTATGGTGCTGCAAAGTATCTTGCAATTTCCTTTTGAATAGGATCTTGTGTAGAACTGGAAGTAGCTTTAACGAACGACGATATACTCCAATATGATGCACTTTTATCTTCTTTCTAAAAAAGCATAATGTTTAAATATATTTAAAATTAAGTATTTATTTATTATTACCCGTCTTTTTGCCATGCGAAATGTTGTTGGCATTTCCGTGTTGGCACAGTTTTCATTCATTTTCGTAATTTCGTTAAAAATTAATTGACTGCGGGAAATTCCCCCGTTTTTGTCTTTTAGTTCCTCGAACAAATTTGAATCCTCCTTCGCTGAAATTTTTTGCAGCCACTTCTCTAATTTATCCCAGTTCTTTTGAACGGGGTCTAACAAAGCAGCAACAAGATGTATTCTGCAAATTTTGAATCTTTTCGGAAAATTTTCAATAGCAAAATTGTACAAGTTTAAAGATTCTTCAAAATTTGCTGTTTTAAAATTTTCTTCAAGAACATCGGTTATATTTTCAAAAAATATAACGTTAGAAGATATTGTAGGGTACTTCCGTTCTTGTAGGTGTGTTGTTGCTTTTTCAAACACTTCCAAAAATTTTAAAAATTCTACCACCAATAATTTTTCCATGTGGTTGAGTGCCAAGTCAGGTTTGCCTATTTCAACTAGTGCTATGTTGACGACTTTTTCATTTTGAGTAAAACTCCGGAACATATAACACAATGTGTTCCACCGGATATCATTAGAGTTTTTTAAAGTTCCCAACGATTTTTTTGACAAATTGCACTCAATTTCCTCTATTAAATATTGGTACTGCTCATCATTTTCAACAGCAGTATATAATTCGGTGGCTTCACCAAGGGTGAAAGATTCAAAAACTTTTTGAATCTTTGATATGTTTTCCGTGTTATAATTTAAACATTTATAAATGAGTTTTAATTTTTTTACAGTTTCACGGAATACACTTAGGTTTGGATTTTGCAATATATCGTACACAATCAGACGATGCAAACTGTGAACGGAACAGCCCAGCCTTTTAATTAAATGAGTTTTAATTTTTTTACAGTTTCACGGAATACACTTAGGTTTGGATTTTGCAATATATCGTACACAATCAGACGATGCAAACTGTGAACGGAACAGCCCAGCCTTTTAATTCCGCTACATTTCATTGCAGCGACAATATTACTAGCACCATCACTCACCACAACTATATCTTTATCCTCCAACTGGAAGTCCTTTAATGTTTTATTTATGTTTTCTGCTATTGTTATTTTATTATGTGGGTGTGGAAAAATTTCTGTTTTTAGGGATATATATATCGGTTTAAAATTGTGAACGGAACAGCCCAGCCTTTTAATTCCGCTACATTTCATTGCAGCGAAAATATTACTAGCACCATCACTCACCACAACTATATCTTTATCCTCCAACTGGAAGTCCTTTAATGTTTTATTTATGTTTTCTGCTATTGTTATTTTATTATGTGGGTGTGGAAAAATTTCTGTTTTTAGGGATATATATATCGGTTTAAAATTGTGGCAAAAAATTATTTTAATATTGATATAGCTGCGTCGTTTATATGAATCGGTCCACATATCCAGCACAAGAGACAGGTGTTTAGGGCTATTGTTTTTTAAAAATTCTTTAATGGTATTTTCATAAGTTTTGTAAACGTCTTCCAGTGCGGTTCTACTTAACGTTGTGGCGGTCGGCATTTCAATAGTTGGTTTTATTGATTTCATATAATTTATGAAACCAGGCTGTTCCACCATGTTAAATGGTCGCAAATCTTTGCAACACATTTGAACCAACAATCGTGCATTTGCAAATTTATGTTTGGATGAATTTGGATTGTCAATAAGACTTCTTTTTCCAGATATAATGGATGTTGTCTTTTTAGTCGACAATTCAGACAACCTGGATGTGATATTCACATCGTGTGCGTTTCTCAAATGACTGCTGAGGTTGGATGTAGAGGTGGAAACTCCAAAGCTAAAATTTTTTAGCACCAAATATTTTTTGTTAAGAGTTTGTATTTCAAAATTCAACAGAAACGGCTACAGTTAATTCTGAAACTTACCCTTTAAGACATACTGGAGTTTCTTCAAAGCACAATTTGCACAAATAATATTTATTTAAAACAACTTTCTTGTTTACTACCATTTGCCCGAAGTATCCCCAAACGGGGGATCCTCCTGCAGTTTTTTTTGAAAGCAAAATGTTGGTTCTATTTTTTATGTCTTCTTTTGTATTAAGTATGTTTTGGTACTTAACAATATCCGATTCCACTTCACTTATGTCTATTTCTACTTCGGGGCTGGAATCAGATTCAGTTTCAATCTCGTTATTTCCATCGCTAGTTTTTTTAAAAAAAGATGTAATTTTTCTGTTTTCTGCCATTTTTAACAATTTTTTTAAATCAACGACACAATTTATTTTATGTTGCCAAACTTATGATTAATACTTACAAGTGTTGCCATATTAAAAAACTATAAGAAATATGAACAAAGGTAAAAACAAACCCATATATATTTAGTATTCCTAATTATATATTTTAAAAATATGTTTACTAAATAGAAATAAATAAACTAAGAAAAAACTTGAAAACAAAAACTTTTTAATGGTTAAAAAATTGAAACCAAACGGCGGCTAAAAGTCAGCCAATATTAGCTGAGAAAAAAATCGGCGGCGGCGACTTTTAAAAATGCTCGGCGGCTCGGCTTAGCCGGCTATGAGCCGCTCGGCGCAGGTCTCTGATTAACACTGTTATTGCAATGAAATTTATCACAGACAATTATTATATAAATATAAATCTATCCAGCCCATTTTATCGGGATCGGTTCACATTTGCTCCTATCGCCCATATAAAGCCTCTTTCAGAAAATTAGTTTTTCGTCAGTAAATTGCTTAAATAAATCGGAATCAAGGTAATATTCCAGATAAATGTTTTATTATGAAAAATAGATCACATTTAATATTCATAACTGGTGTAGGGTATCATATGATCGGTCACGCCAGACTATACTTTCTTACTTGTTTTTATTTATTTTCATTTGACCAATGTAAATCATTGAAAATGATTCACAATTTTTAATTTACTCTTTGTGTTTGCTGGATTGGGTCAATATTGACACATGCAAATAATATTAAACATGTAAGAAGTTATAGTGGGGCTAGGCTGACCTCCCCACTAAGGTGGTGTAGGGTATAAAAACATTAAAACAATTGAAAAATTATTTTTTTCCTGAAAATGCTTTGAATAATTTTGTGGCAAAAACACAACTTTTAGGAATAGTTTTTACTGTAGCAAAGGCTATTGAGCCAAAAGAATTGTACTAAATTTACGCTTAATACAAACGATTATCGTTAATTTCAATACAGCACACAAGCAGTCTAAAAACACCAAGTTGTTCACCTACAAAGGGAATTAAATGGCATCATGAAATAACTTATTTCATGACGCCTTGACTGTAATATGCTCACATAGTGTTCACTGGAGCAGTTTGAATAAATTTTCCCTAGGTTCCCCACACTTAACGTAAAAAATTGGACACATACGAAGAGTCAACTGACCCATACCTTCAATCATTCACCAACATATTTAAAAGCATCAACATTTTGTTTCAATTTTAGTATTTAATTTTGTATTTTACGTAGTTGGTCAGATGAGTCCCAATTTGTACCGAAAATTTTAAAATGTCGGCAATGAGTGTGAGTTAAGCCCTTCAATATACAAAATTTTAAAAACAATACCTCAGGTTTTAAACACTATGGTGGAGGGCTATCGGTATTGTTACATTATTCAACTTTAGGAGCGGGAATCTTAGTGAAAATGGTGTAAACAATAACAAATGATCAATTCACAAGTGTATTTAATAAAAATTTTGAAATAAATTCCGTAAAAACGGGTTTGGGAGACTTAATGCCTCTACAGATTCCTGACTTCAAACACACGACAAAGGTTTAAAACATTATTGTAAGAAAAAAAATTGGAATGACCTGCAATAAATCAAACAGATTAATTTTTGACCACAATTGCTACAATATTATAGAGGTATATTTTATTATTAAAACAATCTTTCGTTATCAAAAGTTAAAGCAAAATTAAATTTATATTTTATGAAAATATTTGATTTATACAACATGGATAAATTGATTATATATTTTAATATTAAAGGGGTTGCCACAGTACTCCCCTCCTAGTTTAATTAATATTAAACGATATGAAATTTTATAGTTTTTCATTAATTGAGGTTTCAACAAAGGCAGGTTTGAGTCGATTTTTTGAAACACTGTCTGTTCGAGCTCCAATTTTAAGTTTAAAATATTTTTCATGTCGCTCTAAAACTTTATATGGTCCACTATATTTTGGATCTAATGGTTTTCGTACTTCACATCTTAACCAAACATGAGTACATGAATCAAGATCTTTATGAATAAATGGTGCTTGTTTGGAGTGATTGCTAGCTGGTTTAGGTCGTAGTGTTTCCATTGTGTGTTCAAAATTCGAAAGAAATTCAGAAAAATTTTCATCTTTTTCAGACTTTTTAAAAAAATCTCCTGGTAAACAAAGTGTTTCGCCATAGACAAGCTCCGCAGGTGATGCTTTGATGTCTTCTTTAAACACTGTTCGTAGACCAAGGAGAACGATTGGTAATGTTTTTTCCCATTGTTTATTTTTATGTGAAATAAGGGCTGCTTTTAATGTTCGATGAAATCTTTCCACCATCCCATTTGCTTGTGGATGACAAAATGTTGTTGTTTACTTCTATCTGTATTTATAAATTGCGGACATCCAAAACGACAAATCCAGTTTTCAAAAAAATGCTCTAGCTACTTTTTCTGCAGTTATTCCCTCCAATGGGACAACTTCGACCCATCTTGTGAACCGATCAATCATTGTAAATAAGTAACGATAACCTTCCTATGGTTGTAATGGGCCGACAATATCTAAATGAATACTTGAAAATCGTTGAGTTTCAACAGGAAAATTACCAACTGGAGTTTTTGTATATCGGGAAATCTTTGACGATTGACAATCTTGGCATAATTTTACCCACTGTATGCAGTCTTTCTTTATTGAAGACCAAACATATCGATGAGTTACTAAACGTTGTGTTGCTCGAGCACCGGGATGAGCTAAACCATGAATATTATTGAATATTGTCTTTCTAAATTTTAATGGTATGAATGGTCTTGTTCGATTTGTTGAAAGGTCACAATATAGTTTAAAACTACTATTAGGTATTTGCACGAGATTCAAATTTAGGCCAGTTGATGAATTTTTCAAAATTTCTTGTAGTTCTGTATCCAATTTTTGCGCTTTAGCGATTTCTTCGTAGTTAATAAACGAAATTTTTTCTACTCTTGATAATGCATCTGGCACTGTATTATGTTTACCTGAGATATGTTGGATATCGGTTGTAAACTGGCCGATAAAATCAAGATGGCGAAGTTGACGAGGACTAGCCTTTTCAGGTTTTTGACTGAAAGCAAAAACAAGAGGTTTATGATCAGTAAACAACACAAACTTACGACCTTCTAACATGTGTCTAAAAAATTGAATGGCATTATATGCAGCCAACAATTTTCGATCGTATGTGCTGTAGTTACGTTCAGTTATCGATAATTTTTTTGAAAAAAATCCCAAAGGTCGCCAAACACCTCTTTCTAGTTGTTCGAGTACTGCCCCCATTGCTACATCTGAAGCGTCTACTTTCAAACAAATTTTTGCGTTTGAATCCGGGTGTACCAATATAGCTGCATTTGCTAATTCGGTTTTGCACATATTAAAGTCATTCTCCAACTCCGGAGACCATGGAATGAGTCTTTTATCATTTTTAACAGCACCTTTTGTTTGGTCATTGAGTCTTGCTTGAATTTCTGCTCTATTTCGTAGAAATTTTCTATAGAAATTTAGCATTGCTAAGAATCTTCGTAGTTCTACGACAGTGTTAGGCTTTTTAAAATCGATTATAGCTTGAACTTTCGATTTCATTGGCGATATACCAACTGCAGATATTTTAAATCCAATGAAGTCAACCAAATGTACATTTTTCAGGATTTATTAATATTCCATGTTCACTAAAACGTTCTAGCAATAAACGAAGATGTGAAAGATGTTCTTTTTCATTTCTTGAAGCGATTAAAACATCGTCTATGTAAACAAAGACGAAATTTAATCCTTTGCACACTTCATCCATATAGCGTTGGAAAGTTTGAGCTGCATTTCTGAGTCCAAAAGGCATCTTAAGAAACTCGAAAAGTCCAAAGGGATCAGCAGGATTAACTCGTATCTGATGATAAGCACGTACAAGGTCCAGTTTTGAAAAAATGTTACACCCTTTTAAATTATAATTAAAATCTGTTATGAATACGAATACTTATCTGGTACCGTTTTTTGATTAAGAAAACGGTAATCTCCACATGGACGCCAGTCTCCGTTGCTTTTTGGTACCATGTGAAGAGGATTTGACCATTCCCATTTCGATGGTTGGATTATTCCTTGATCTAACATAAACTGGAACTCTTTCTTTGCAACTGACAAGCGTTTAGGATCTAATCGTCGGGCTTTTGCCGTCACAGGTCTTCCTGTTGTCTCAATAAAATGAAACGCTTTAGTGTTTTTAGCTGTTAGAAGTGATGAGTTAATGCTCACAACATCAGGAAATTCCTGAAGTAGTTTCTGATATATAGAATCATCTTTAATAATATGAGAAATCGTGGTAGATGATGATTGAGTTATTTGTGCCGATGATTTCATTAAAGTTTTTCCATCTATTAACGTACGATTATGAAGATCCGGCAAAAGGTGGTGTTTAGACGGTTAGGGGGTATGTGTAATAAGGGGTAAAATAAAACTTGTGATAAATAACAACACTTGGGTAATTTACTTTAAAACGTTATAAAACGTATATATATATATATATATATATATATATATATATATATATATATATATATATTTATTTATAAATTTAGGGTTAGGATTTGAGTTTTAGGGTTTAATTCACAGTTTGTATATTTCAATTTAGAGTAGGTTTTATTTTAGTCTTTTAACTATTTATTTTAGCCTTAAGTTTTAAATAGATTTTATTCTTTTAACTATTTATTTTAACTTTATGTTTTAAATAGTATTAAGTTTTAATTAGGTTTAGGTTTTAAATAGTTTTTTAGATTGAAACACTATTAACTAATTATAGGTTTAATTTTAAGTAAGTTTTATGATTATTTGTTTTAGATTTGTTAACTTATTTATTAAGATTTAGTTTTAAGTTTAGGTTTAAGGGTTGATATTGTGCTTTTGGGTTTTGGCTTTCACACTGTATATAGGTTGTTTGTTTAACTTCTTCTCCTCTTTTTTTCTATCAATCGCAGTTGAAGTTGGCTGCAGTTCAATTCACCAGTGATGGGATGCTGAGGGTAAAGTGTTGGGTAAAATGGGTACTATTTGTTCACCGTGTGAACATCCTCCCCCCCATGACAGACCTGGAATGAAATAGACTTTAGTACGGGGTATATGTGCGGGTAATGTGTGTGGTTGTGGAGACATGTAAAGCAAAATACTTAAGGTTTTCCTTTTGGAAATCCAGCATATGCTACATTCGGGCTTAGGGTAGTATCTTCTATCCGAATCCATTTCGATTCCCTTTTTTACTGTATGGGCAGGATCATTTTCTGTGTATGAGTGGGTTAGTGTGAATGTTAGTTAGGGTTAATAATGGGTGGGTAAGTAATTCAGTACAAGAATTGGTGGGGTTAATGAAATAATTAGGTTGTGTTTTGATTATTGGCTTTCTTGGGTTTGACAACTTAATCATCCGATTAGATTACTCTTTTAGGGTATTTAATTTTATAGAGTAGGATCAGTATAAATTATCAATTAAACTATTGTCGTTCTAAGTTTCTCTAAAATCAACTCGAACAATTGTCATTATTCGATTGGGTTTGACAATAGTATAATTGTGTTGAAGATCTATCATTTCTAAATTGGGTGTGTTTAATATGACCATGATAAACATATTTTTGATGTGCGTTATGTATATCTCTTTTCAATGTTTGATTATCTTTAATATACTTCGAATTCTTTAATTTTGTTCTTAAATGTATATTTTTAGTGTTTTTTAATTCTATATTATGGGTACGAAATGGAAGATTTACTTTATTACGCACATCGGGTATATTTTGCACTTTATTTGTGAAATTACTTTCACATTTAGATTCTTCAACAAATTTATTGGGTTTTTGGGTTATGCAATTATTCAGGGTTACTGAGCTGAAATATGATAATGCTCTTTGTGTTGTGGGTTGGGTTCGAGCTTGGTGAGACTCTTCAATCGGTCCAGTCAAGATCCAACCAAATTGGGTTTCTTGAGCTAAAAGTGTATTTAGAACATTGTTCTCAATACCAGATTTTATAATCTTTGGGTAAAAATCACTTCCTATTATAAGGTCGATAGGTCTACTATCGTAAAACCTCGGGTCTGCTAACTCATCATTGTGTAAATTTTCAATAATACTAGGGTTTATATTTTGGGTGGGTATATTTTGAGTTAGCGTTTTAACCACTATCGATTGGATTTTTAAACTAAAATCTTTTTGGGTATTGGACCTCAGAGTAACTTCACACATTTGGTTTGAACGAGCTGATACAACTTCGTTCAAACCTGATATTTCAGCTGATATGGGTAGTGTGGGTAAATGTAATCTACGTCTAAACTGATCCGAAATAAATGAGTAATCAGAAGCTGGGTCTATTAGCGCTCGCGCTGGAAATAATCTTCCTTGAGCTTCAATCTGTATAACAGCTGTTGCTAATAGCTTCGTTCTGTCATCTAAAACAGGTTTATTTGATCAGGTTAGGGTGGAGAAAGATTGTAGCACATTTGGAGGGTTTTCAGCAAATGTTGTGTTCGGGTTTATATTCGGGTTGTGTAAAAGGGTATTATGTGGACCACCACAATATCTACACGTAAATGTGCTTGCACAATTTTCAATTTTATGGCCAATAGCTAAGCAATTGTAACAGATGGCATTTTCTTTCGCAAAATCAATCCTTTCATTTAATCCTAAGGAGTTAAATGATGAACATTCCTTAAGAGCGTGATCACTGTCACAGAGAACACATATTCTTTTATGTGTTTTTGGGTAGGGTTTAAGAATTCTTGTTCACTTTGATAATTTTCTGGGTAGTTGTCATTTTCAAAATTGACCATTGTGTGAAGTGTATTGCCTTTTCTGTTAACATAGTTCTTGTTTTCTTAGACATGTTTGGGTTTTGGGTGGTGTAAGGGTTTGAATCTGGAACATCATCAACCGATATTAGTTCCTTAAATGTATTTGTTAGAAACAAATCTAGATCTGTCCAAGAAGGCATTTCAGCACAATCATGAAGAGTTTTTTCAAATTCTCTTCGGGTTTCCCGGGGTAATTTTGTTGAACAGATATAAACAAAGATCGGATCCCAATTGTCCGTATCAATCTCTAACGAATTTAAATTCGCAATACAACAGTTAATCTTTCTCTGTAGTTGTCTTATAGAATAACTGTGCATGGTGTTTACATAGGGTAAATTAAATAGGGTTTTGAGTTCTGCATTAATCTGCATTCTTCTGTTCTCATATTGAGAAACTAAATTATTCCATGCAATAAGAAAGCCGTCATTTGTCAAAGGTGCGTTATCAACAATTTCTTTGGCTTCACCGCTGGTTTTTTGTTTTAAATAAAAAAGTTTTTCAACGGCACTTAAATGGGTATTGTTAATATATATTGCTTTAAAAAGGTCTCTGAAAGAGGCCCAAAGCTTAAAATCGTCGCAAAAGGTATATCGCAAAGAGCTAAGTTTATTGAAACAGAATTGTTGGGTTGTGGGGGTTCGGGTAAAGTGGGTTGGGTTTCATTGGCCTTAGTAGTTTTCTCAATAGATTCATCTATTGAAATCATACAGCTTCTGTAAAATTTATGGCCTCAGCTTTCTTTGGGTCTATTAAATCAGCAGATTCCCTAATCTGTGAAAATTTACGATCAATTTTTGACCATAATTCGCTCAATTCACGTTTTTTAAATCTTAGCGCGGGTAGTGATCATCAAAGGCATTCATATCCATTTGAATATAACGCATTAAGTCGGCAGCCAAAGATCTTAGATCTGACATTTTTGAGCTTAAGTTATGGGTCGGGTAGTGTATACAAGCAAGATAAATTAGGTTGGGTTCTTTATAAATTGTAAAAGATATTGCACTATTAAAAAAACGTCAATATCTATTTTTCAACACTTGAGAAAAAGAAAATGGGTAAAATTTCATGAAGAGGGTGGGTGGGTGTTTATAATAGCAAATGTGTTGAAAATAGTGTAAAATATATATTTATTAAAAATTATATATTAGGAAATGTAAGTTACAAATACTTGAACTTACCGACTCTGCTAGGGTGTAGGGTACTAACTATTGTACTTATGTACGAGTGTGTGTAAAATATTTTTTCCTTGTCGATTCCTCTTTGCGCTGATCTTCCCGGTATGAGATGATCGACAAGTACTTGTTGTTAGTGTTTTTATAGTTAGTAAATATTAAAAATTACTTATTATTTTGGGTAAGTAGATTTAAGTGTGTTTAATTGTTGCAATATGTTTTCTGTAATTCTATTTTTGCAAACATACAGTGTGTGATTTAATGTGGGTATGTTTTGTTAATATTTTAATAAAAAAATGTGTAAAATTTTATTTTTTATTAATAAATTATTTTATTTTCATACAAAAATAGATAAGTGTTATGGTGGGTTATTAATAAAAATACTTATCTTTTGAGTCTTTTATATAAAGATTAGCTAGGGTTTATCTTTATTAACAGGAAAGTAAAAAAAATTAAATTGTTTTACAAATTTTGACGTTCACTGTCAAAATTGCTTCTATGTTTCGTTGAGTGTTTGTTTGATTATACCCTACACCACTTTAGTGGGGAGGGTATATTGGATTTGTGCTGATGTTTGTAACATACAAAAATATTCGTCCTAGACCCACCTTAAAGTATACCAATCGGCTTAGAATCGTTTTCTGAGTCGATTAAGCTATGTCCGTCCGTCCGTCCGTCTGGCTGGCTGGCTGTCCATGTAAACTTTGTGCGCAAGGTACAGGTCGCAATTTTCAAGATAATTGGATGAAATTTGGAAATTTGACCTAAGGACGAAGCCTATTGAAAATGGTTAAAATCGGTCCATTATTTCACCTAGCCCCCATAGAACAGAACCCCCCGAAAAGGGCTTCTGAGCTCATAATTATGTTAAATATACAGATATATCGGTAAAATACGGCACAACTAAGTTTTATAGAAGTCTTGATGACCCTGCCAAATTTCATAAAGATCGGGCCACATTTGACCCTAGCTCCCATACAAAGTCCCCTTCAGAAAATTACTTGAATGTCCCAAATTAGCTTATAAACACAAATATCGCGATGAAATTCAGCACAATAAAATATTATGTCAATATAAATATATTCACAAAATTTTATCGGGCTTGGTCCATATTTGCCCCTAGCCCCCATATAAAGCCTCTTTCAGAAAATTAGTTTTTCATCCATAAATTGCTTAAATGTATCGGAACAAGGGAATATTGAAGATAAATGCTTTATTATGAAAAATAAATCACATTTAATATTCATAACTGGTGTAGGGTATCATATGGTCGGCCCCGCCCGACTATAATTTCTTACTTGTTTTAAAATTGGGTTTAAATGTCGTTTCTTGTTTATTTATTTTTTTTTTTTTTTGTTTTATTTTGTTTTTAGTTCAAAATTTATGTTTTATTTAAGTATGTTAGTTTTTTTTTTTGTGATTTTTGTTTCAGTAAATTGTGGATGTTTGTATATTTTACTTTTGTTTACTGTATTGTTTTTTTTTTGTCACTCACTGATCTTCTTTACTTATATTTTTTATAAGTATACGGTTCGATTGGACCAATGTTTAGACGGGTTAGGGGGTATGTGTAATAAGGGGTAAAATAAAACTTGTGATAAATAACAACACTTGGGTAATTTACTTTAAAACGTTATAAAACGTATATATATATATTTATTTATAAATTTAGGGTTAGGATTTGAGTTTTAGGGTTTAATTCGCAGTTTGTATATTTCAATTTAGAGTAGGTTTTATTTTAGTCTTTTAACTATTTATTTAGCCTTAAGTTTTAAATAGATTTTATTCTTTTAACTATTAATTTCAACTTTATGTTTTAAATAGTATTAAGTTTTAATTAGGTTTAGGTTTTAAATAGTTTTTTAGATTGAAACACTATTAACTAATTATAGGTTTAATTTTAAGTAAGTTTTATGATTATTTGTTTTAGATTTGTTAACTTATTTATTAAGATTTAGTTTTAAGTTTAGGTTTAAGGTTTGATATTGGTGCTTTGGGGTTTTGGCTTTCACACTGTATATAGGTTGTTTGTTTAACTTCTTCTCCTCTTTTTGATATTTTAAAAAAATCCGATCCAAGAATTGGACGAGTAACATTCGCAACAATAAAAACCCATCATAACGACCGCCTTAATCCAAGGTTCAGCTCCAACAATTTTGTACCATATGTTTGGATTTCTGTGCCAGTTGCAGCATAAAGTTTTAGTGGAAAACCTAAATTTGATTTTATAATATTTCTTGAATAAGGAATTACTGTCACGCCTGCACCTGTGTCTATTAAAAAATTCCATTTTGTGACGCCATCTGCTATAAGTAGGCGGCATGTTTTTGACAACATTGTTTCGGATGCCGCATTGTCCGAAACAACTTCTAGTTTTTTGATTGTTGATTATAAGAGCATGGTGGTATAGATTTTTTTTCGTAAAGTTAAGCATGGATTATTTTCAGTGTATACAGAAAAATTTTAGGTGGAATAATTTTGTTTTATTGTTATTTTTGTAGTATTGTATTTAATATAAATTAATTTAAAAAAAATTACATATCTAATAATTATTCAACAGATTTTTCGTTGAAACAATATAGCATGAGCACTTTTGCACTTTATTTTATCCGATAGAGTATATGAGAAAATATCAAAGTTTTTTAATTCCTTTGAAATTGAACTAAATTGTTAATAACTTTAGTAAGAATAAAATGTCAAATAAATTTTTTAGAGGATTATATACACAAGACTCCCAGCCTAAAAATTGCAAAATTGTAAAACTCTAGGTCTTCATTTCTAAACGTGATGGGTTTTGGAAGTTTACAAAATTAAAAAAAAGTGTGTCACTAACTAATTTTTTCGTTGATGTAATTATATACAGTATGGTATATATCTCGTTAATGTGAGATGGGTACGACAGCTACCAAAGTTGAAAAAATTGAACGTAAATTTTTTTAAATATCAGTTTTTTGGCGCGGCACATTCACTCTTATATAGGAAATAATTTGAATTATTGCGTAAATTGAGATTTTTGTTATTTTCAAATATGAAATCGGAGGAGAATGCAAAAATTTTATGAACTTTTTAAGAATTTTGCAAAATAATTTTTTTTTTTTTATTTTTGCGGTTTTATATATCAAACATCGACTTATACAAACATTTAATGAATAGACATGAAGATAATGACAAACACAATGGTTTGGGATCATAAATGTATATAAAATGTCCCTGTAAGCTGCAAAGACGTTACTTTTATCTAAACACATTTTGCCAAGGCACATCATGGATGATGCCCAAAATTATCACCATTTGAAAGTTTTATTAATACTTTAATGTAAAACTGGGGCGCATCAAAAAATTAAAATAATTGTAGGTTTTGTGGGTCAAATAAAATGTATCTGGCATCAAACTATAATTTTTAATTGCATTCCCTTATATATCAAGCTCGTAGAATTCAGATATTAACATTTTTCTCCTTAAATTTTACTAACTCGCGATTTTTAAAAAACTATAAGCAAGAAGTTATAAAAATGCTGAAATGAAATTTCTTACTGTGTATTTTTAAAATGTTTGAAAATAAATCTTATGGTATGTATTTAATGCGCTGAATTTGAATTAGTTTTACAATTATGTGCAATTTTTTCAAATATAACATATATAAATACTATTTTTAAGAATTTTTTTAAATATTTAGGTAAAAACCGCTATAACTTTTGCGCCCCTCGATCAAAATCTTTAATGCGAACGGATTCATCACGTGTTAGTTTTGTTTTGTTTATATTCACAAAAATAGTTTGAATGTGTCATCAAAAAAATTTTTTGTTAACTCTAAAATTAAAAAACTTTGATAATTGCTCATATATATTATATATAATAACAGAACCTAAGGGAACTTTATTTGTAATAGGTATCTATTAGAACTCCATGGCTAGTCTTGCAAAGAACAAAGGTAGGGCTTATTTTGCCTCTAAAGCTGTGATATTCAAAATTGGGAAGCTGCCGATTGGAGAACTTGCTATGAGAACTTGTCCCACATATGCCTTAGGTGCAATATTGCATATCCCACCACTGCACATCCTTATAAAGGAAGAAGCTTGCAGATCAGCAATTCGCCTACTAGGTATTGCCAACTTGAAAACTGTGTAGCACATATGAGTATACTAAAACTATTCATAAATGACCAATGCATTAGAATTCCCGACCGTGGGTCACCAACAATGGTTTTCGATAGATCATTTGAGGTAATATTATGGACTGATCAAACTTGGTGGAAAAAGCTGATCAAGTTTGGTACACAGATGGGTCCAAACAAATAAACGGCGAGTGCGTTAGGAGGAGAACTAAGGGATTAAGAATTTTTATAATGTCGGATAGCCAATTATCACTCGAGCCTTATTGTCATACGAAGTAAGGTCGGGTGTTAAAATGAACTGATTGAATTCACTCAATTGCTTAGGTAGACACAACAAACTGAACTTGTGTTGGGTACCTGGCCATGAGGGTCACTCTGGCAATGAAAAGGCAGACTGCCTAGCAAATAGTCGCTAACTAATCGACTCAGAGCCCTTCTTTGGCATTCCCCGAGGATACACCAAAGCAAAATTTGACTCTTGGGTGAAATCTGAATTTATTCGCCATTGGGAAACAATACCAGGGCTCAGACAGCCAAAACATTTCATTACACTGTCAAAGGGAAAATCCCAAAAGCTACTAGCGCTCACAATATGCAGTATTGATTACTGGACATTGTGGTCTAAGATACCATCAATTCATTCTAGGCAACTCTTCAACGAATCTATGCAGATTCTGTGGTCTACAAGATGAAACCTCAGAACATATCTTATGTAACTGCCCAACATTAAGATCTTGGGTGCTGTCTTGCCAAAAGACATCTTCAACCTCTCACCAACTAAACCAGTTACCTTCGTGTGTTAACAAAAACATGTATAGTTAACCAATGGGCTGCACAAAAATCCAAACATAAGTCGCAGCCTTCAATCTAATTCTAAATTCTGCATTTAAGATATCGTCCTATTTATTTTGACGCCTATTAATATAGGGATAGAAATATTTGAATAAATTTTAAGAATTTGTTATATCCTTAAAAGTTTAAAGTCCTTTGGAAAGGAAACTGAATCAAAAAATTGGAAAATGTCACTCCTATTTGGTTTTGTTCAAGCCCAAAATGTAATGTCCAGTATTTTATTAACACTGACTTTTTTTAATATTAGATTTTTTTTAATATTCAAGACTAATCAAATATGTAAAAGTAGCTATACCCAGTGTGCTTCGCTACCCTCATCGTAATGGAATAAAATAAATATAATTATTGTAAATGTATATAAGTATATCTGTAATATCAAAAAGTACCGTTTCAGAGAACTCGTTAAGTTTGATTTTATGATTCTAGTCTCAATACTACAAAAAATAAAAAAAAAAACAGTTGAAGAACGAAAAAGTATCAGACAGTGCCTTTTTATAGATTTTCTTTAAATCAGGATGACGCATGTTTAATTTTCAACCAGAAACCAAAAAAAAAAAATAGCATACAGATTTTTATACAATCAGGAAGCTGCGAGCCAATTTTATCTTTTTACGTTTAATATTATAGAAAATTCGAAAAGAATTAGAAAAAAAACAAAAAAGGATACTGGTACCTTTTTAAATTTTCATTCAATTATGTTTACATATGTTTATATACTCAATATTTTAGAAACCTCAAAAAGTACCAGTTGAAGTACGAAAAAGTACCAAAAGACCTATTTTATTTAATTTCATGTTCTTAAGTTCAATATTATAGAAAATTCAAAAAGTACCAGTTAAAGAACGAAAATATTCCAGTTTAAATTTTCATTCACTCAAGTCTCTGATTGCTTAGTTTTATGTTTCTAGGTTCATTATAATAGAAAACTCAAAAAGTACCAGTTGAAGAACGAAAAATTACCCCCTTTTATAGATTATCATTAACTCCGGGATCCCCATGCTTAATTTCATGTTTCTGGGATCAATATTATAAAAAATACAAAAAATACTAAAAAGTCCCCTTTTATAGGTTATCACTTAATCCAGGCTATACATGCTTAATTTCATGTTTCTAGTTTAATTTTAAAGAAAACTCAAAAAAGTACCTATGTAGAACGAAAAAGTACCGAAAAGTCTCTTTATTATTAATTTCATGTTTCGATTTCCATATCATAGAAAACTCAGAGAGTACCAGTTGGAGAATGAAAAAGTACCAAAAAATATCACTTGGTACCGGTGTTCCAAATTAGCATATTTAGTGTTTCTAGATCCAAAAATTTTATATAAATTGGATCATTGTGTTTGAATAAAATCAAATTTCCCGTTTTTACCGCTTTTGGTACTTTTTTCCTCCCCATTAACGAAATAAAAATTTTGTTCCAAAAAGTTGCAACATCGTATTGGGATCCCGTTATTATGTATTCATATCAAAGCTCTAAAAGAATTCATTCCATAATTGTTTTTTTTTTTTTTGAAATTGAGTTATATTTTAAAGAATTAACAATTCTTCAAACTCATTCCCTTTGATTTAATTCCTAGAATTAATTCTTGAAGCTTTCAATGTAGTTGAATTAATTCTCTAATGAATTAATTCCTGCAGAATGTTAAATTCCTTCTGAATGAATTAATTTTATGTGCATTCAATCTGTTACGAATTGAATTAAAATAAATTTCAACAATTCCTATCAATTTTTAAATTCCCTCTGAACAGTGTTGCCACAACAAAATTTTTTTTCTAACCAAAATTCGAATAAAAAATAACCAAATTAAGAAAAAAGTAAACAAACTAATTTTTATTTGTTTCATGTTTACATTTGGACATTAAAATAACAAATTCATTTTCTGAAGTGGAACTATTTTAAATTTCGTCGCTAAACTGGTATTATGAAGACAGTTATGAGCGTTAAAGTAATTTTCTGTACGGGATCTTATATGAGACGTATGGTCAATTATGGACCAATTCTCATAAAATCTGACAGAGATATTTTAGTTCCTTTAAAACTTGATTATGTTGAATTTTGTTGCTATATAGCAGTACATTATGAGCTTTAAAGTCATTTTCTGAGGAGACTTTTTATGAGGGATAGAGTCAATTATATATCGATCCTCATAAACTTTGACAAATACATATCCAATAAAACTTTTTTATATTGAATTTCATCGCTATAGATGATTTTTAAGCAATATAGTAATTTTCTGAATAAGGCATAATATGGGGGCTAGGTGAAATCGTTGACCGATATTTCGCTTTTTCAATACCAATCAAACTGGGTCAATTAAAATATTTTGGCAAAATATTTCAGTTTTCTATCTTGTTTCTTTTCGACTCTGTCGTGTTTTCAACAATAAATATATGTCTCTTCGCGGATTCGTTAATAAGTGTAATTAATATTTATTTTAAAAAATAAATGAGTTTTTAACGCGTTTTAGCGCAATTCAGAAATACTCCACATATGACTTTTAAATTATAAAATTCTTCCCATTTTATGTACAGATTTCGAAATTTCGTTCGAAATTTGGGTTTAAGGGGTATATTTGACCAAATTATAATACCATGTAGCGGATGTTAGCAATACATTCATAACTTCAGCAATATTTGTAAACCTAATCTATCCAAATTATCCGACAAATTGACCAAAATTTAGAATTTAAGACGGTAAAATAAAAACTAGTATACAACATCATCTAGAAAATGTAAATAAAGAACTAAAAGTCATGGTGAGATAGTAGAAGTCAAAGGTCATGAGTATCAAATCTTTGCATATATCGCGATTATTGTTCGTCGTACGAGTTTAGATGTTATTACAACTTTTGTATACAATACAATTTAATTTTCCTTAGCTGTGTTACTTAAAAATATCAGTTGATTAATACTTTAAAGATATTGTAATACCATTCTTGCATCAATTAGCAGAAAATACTTTATTAATTCTTATTAAATCATTTATCTTAGAATTTCGGCAAATTAGTACAGTATCTGTTTATGCAAAATTTCAAATAGGTGTAGAAGTTGCAATTATACTTTAAATTTTAAATTTAATTTGGAGGACATAATCTACTAAGTACGTGGACTATTCCCACCAAATTCCATAAAAATCGAAATGCGAAATACAGCCTACTTCGTTTTTTCATATAAGTATCGCGAGTTCTTTACATAGAAAGTTCCAATAGAAATATTAAAGGAAGGACGGACGAGTTTGAATCGACCCAAAAAGTGATTTTAAGTTCATGGATGCACCTGAAGGAGAGAGAGGACTCATTATTCACGATGCACAGTGGGGCAGAATGGAAATTTTTTGGAAATAGATCTGGCATTTCTAAACGGCTGATCCGATCGGGATAAAATTTGGCGTGAGCGTAGCCAAGGAGTATTCGAGTTTAAGTTTTGAAGATGAACCCTGCAGATGCCCCAGGGTGGTGGTGGTGGCTCAAAGTAGGGTACCTACGACATGTAAAATTTTTAAACTCGTGCAATTTTTTTGTTTTTCACCCAAATACAAAGATTTTTATATTTTGTGAAAGCGCACGACGAGATCTTGAAAAAACATGCGTGGACATACTACTTATCTCTTATAATATCCGAGTTATAGGCATTTAAAAATTTAGTGATACAAAATTTACCATACCTTGGTCCGCCTTTTTTTGAATACCGGGCGTAATTTTGGACCAAATGAACTCAATTTTTTCTTGTTAGTTAGACAACAAAATTTCCAATAATATACAAAAAATATCATTAGATCAATATCATTTACAGATCCAAAAATATACGTTTTTTAATTTAAAAATTCCCAAAAATTTTAGATTTTTGGCGTTTTTTTGCCAAAAATGTGTCTTAACTCTTTTATTATTAAAATAAAATTTTCTTTAAGAACATATAACAATTTTATAGTTTTCTAAAAGATATCTTTACGCAGAACGCTTTGGCGTAAAAAAACTTGTCCTATTTTTTGAAAATGTTGCCACTGCGTCCTTCCGAATATGACCTATTTTTTATCAAAACTTCAACTTTGGGCGACATGTTCTAAAATCCCAAAACTGGGATAAGAAAACTGAAAGCAGTTTTGGAAACCTCAATATGTTTTCTATTTACTCCAAAAGTATTTTCCCAGCCCTGAAAGAAATGTGGACCCTATGGGCAAAAAAGTAAAAAATCCCATTTTTGGGATTTTCATTCCTATTTTTGGGAATTGCGGGATGCCCTTTGACCTTTTCAATTTTTTTGCATATTCTTATTTGAAATGACAAATTTAACAAGCGTTGAAAATTTCATTGAGTTTTGTTCATAAATAAAGATTTTGTCATATATTACATATTTGTTTAATTTCTAAAACTATGATTTATATCAAAATTTTAATAGGGTCGCAGATAGCTACAACAATTTAGTCCATATTTATCCCTTAATATCATTTTTTAGTTAGATATGGAAATTCTCGACCCTTTACAAAAAATTTCAAGCCAATATCTCAATTACATTCAAAAATATGTTCATTTAAACCTGTGTCCTTTAATTTCATATTTTAGTATTAAGTATGACAGAACATATTTAAATCTTATATTTACCTATTTTATATTTGTTTGCTTATCCTTATAATTGAAAGGTCCTATTATGCTTAAATTTTCAAAAATGTATAACTATTTTTTACCTAAATTTTTTCGACAGATCATTTCGTTCTGTTTCGTTTATGATCATGTAGGTAAAAATATACAGGTAATGATAATTTCGATTCATTCACTAATAAGAAATATCAATGACTGAATTACAGGTTATAGTAATATAGTCCTAAATGTTAATAGGTTGACAATTCGTAATTTTTTACTTTGGAATACCTGTATCGGAAATGACAAGAATTGGTATATAAGTAAAACCAACTCCAACATCATAATCAAATTTTACTGAAGAGGAAGCAATAGCGCTTATGTTGGAACTGGGTCTCAGTCGAAATAAGTACCAAATATTAAGGAAAGCTCTGCATGAAAAAGGACACAATATATTACCATCATACAAGGCGATCCAGGAAAAAAAACAAACTATCCTACCTATTGCTGTTAATGATGTGGAAGCTTGTATTGATATATCATCTTTGCTCGAAAACACAGCATCAAGAATTGTGTCAGACTTTTCAGAAGACCAACTAAGGAAAATTCATAACTGTGATGTTGTCTTAATATGTAAGTGGGGATGTGACGGTTTATCAGCACTTCCAGAATACAAACAAGCTTGTGGAAGTCGGACATTAGCAGACTACAAAAGTGTATTTATGTCATCATTAGTGCCATTACGAATTCGTTCATATTCCCTTAATCCATCATCGTCAAGCATCGGAAATTCATTTGAAGATATATGGATCAATACAACTCCGGGTTCAAAAAATTTTTGTAGACCCATTGGATTTGAACATATAAAGGAGTCAAAGAAAACAACAAAAGATTTAGTGGAATATTTAAAAGATGAAATAAATGCACTGGAGCCCATTTGCATAAAAATAAAGGAATTCTCTATTAACGTATCATATTAGCTAAGCTTAACAATGATTGATGGAAAGGTCAGCAATGCCATAACAGAAACTTCTTCCTTCTGGAGATGCTCAATATGTAATGAGAAAAAGTCGCAATTCTCAAATATAAACAAAAGCGGAAGTATTAATGAAGAAGTCCTGTCTTTCGGAATTTCACCACTTCATGCCAGAATACGATTTTTGGATTACTTTTTACACATAGCATACGACCTCAAATATAGAAGTGTGCCAGAGAATCTTACTAAATCAACAAAAAATAATGAAGAATTGAAAGAACTGAGAGCTGCGGAAAAAAGCAGAATCCAAGAAGAATTTAAAGTTCAGATGGGATTAAACATGGACAAACCACTTTCAAGTTGCGGTAGTACAAATGACGGTAATACGGCGAGAAGGTTTTTTCGTGATTTTGAAATTACTTCAAAAATAACTGGAATCGACAAGGAGTTGCTTCGAAGAGTTAACACTATTTTAATGGCACTGAATAGTAAACATAAAATTAATGGAAATCGATTTGGGGAATACACATCTGAAATTTCTAAATTACTTGTATCTCTGTATCCATGGAGGGAACTAACACCAACAGTACACAAAGTATTGTGTCATGGTCAAATAATAATTGAATCGAATATTCTTCCACTTGGAGAGTTAACAGAAGAAGCCCAGGAAGCGAGGAATCGAGATTTTAAGCATGTTCAACTATTCAGCTCAAGAAAATGCTCCAGGCAATCACAGAATGAAGATATTTTTAATAGTTTACTTCTATCTTCTGATCCTGTTCTTTCAACTATGCGAAAAAGATGGATTTGTTATGAAACTCTATCATCTCAAAACAAGGAAGATTTAAAGGACTTATATTACCTTCTGGATATGTATACCGATATGACAGATTATTTTATAGAAAATAAGTAGTGTTAGGAATTAACTATATAAGTAGGTTGTAAGAATTAATTGTATTATGTTTAAGATAAACAGTTCAAATAAAAAAAGCTATTATACTAACTGATGATATTGTATTAAATTGTGTTTTATATTTCGGTGGGCGGGAAAGGTAATTTGTGTGGGGTGATTTAGGTGTTGTTGTGCGTGGCTCATAATAAAATTATAATTTTTTTTATTGTACATACAATATTATAATAAAATAATTAACTAAATAATTTTTAAAAATTGTCCAAATATTTTATTCAACACCAAATGTATGTTCTGTCATACTTAATACTAAAATATGAAAAATATGAAATTAAAGGACACAGATTTAAATGAACATATTTTTGAATGTAATTGAGATATTGGCTTGAAATTTTTTGTAAAGGGTCGAGAATTTCCATATCTAACGAAAAAATGATATTAAGGGATAAATATGGACTAAATTGTTGTAGCTATCTGCGACCCTATTAAAATTTTGATATAAATCATAGTTTTAGAAATTAAACAAATATGTAATATATGACAAAATCTTTATTTATGAACAAAACTCAATGAAATTTTCAACGCTTGTTAAATTTGTCATTTTAAATAAGAATAAGAATATTTTAAATAGGAATGAAAATCCCAAAAATGGGATTTTTTACTTTTTTGCCCATAGGGTCCACATTTCTTTCAGGGCTGGGAAAATACTTTTGGAGTAAATAGAAAACATATTGAGGTTTCCAAAACTGCTTTCAGTTTTCTGATCCCATCTTTGGGATTTTAGAACATATCGCCCAAAGTTGAAGTTCTGATAAAAAATAGGTCATATTCGGAAGGACGCAGTGGCAACATTTTCAAAAAATCGGACAAGTTTTTTACGCCAAAGCGTTCTGCGTAAAGATACCTTTTAGAAAACTATAAAATTGTTATATGTTCTTAAAGAAAATTTTATTTTAATAATAAAAGAGTTAAGACACATTTTTGGCAAAAAAACGCCAAAAATCTAAAATTTTTGGAATTTTTAAATTAAAAAACGTATATTTTTGGATCTGTAAATGATATTGATCTGAAATTTTTTGTATATTATTGGAAATTTTGTTGTCTAACTAACAAGAAAACAAAAAAATGGCACGAGCGCCGTCCCTGGGGCATCTGCAGGGTTCATCTTCAAAACTTAAACTCGAATACTCCTTGGCTACACTCACGCCAAATTTTATCCCGATCGGATCAGCCGTTTAGAAATGCCAGATTTATTTCCAAAAAATTTCCATTCTGCCCCACTGTGCGATGTTAAAACACACGTTAACATAAAGAACCGAGGAAACAGTATATTATGATATTGGGAATATCATTTACAATTCAAATTTTTAAAAATAAATACAAACGCAGTTTAAGAAATCTCAGCTAATGTCCCCAGTGTTATACTGTGAATCCTTTCTATTATTTTTTCCAATGCCAAATTTTTTAAATACCAATAAAATACTAACTTACAAACCTTTTATTTAAGATACAAATCATCAAATTGTAACGGGGACTTTTTGAGAAAATTTAGTTTTCACCACTATATAAAGTCGTTTCTATTATTTTTTCTACCACTCTTTGACCCAATTTTAATAAAATTGGGGAAATTGGTAGATTTAGTTACACTAAATATGCCAATGGGTATTACTTGGAACTCCGGCACAAAGGACTATTTTGGGTACCTTTTAGTTTTTTAACTGGTACTTTTTGAGTTTTCTATAATATTCAACCTAGAAATATGAAATCTATGAAATGGGACCTTTCTGGTACTTTTTCGTACTTCGCCTGGTACTTTTTGAGTTTTCTATAAAATTGAACCTTGAAGCATGTAATTAAGCATGTAGAGCCTGGAGTAAACTGAATTATAAAAGGTGACTTATTGGTACTTTTTCGTCCTTCGCCTGGTACTTTTTGAGTTTTTTATAAAATTGAACCTAGAAGCATGAAGATCTTGGGAACATCTTGGTACTTTCTCGTACTTCAACTCGTATTGTTGGAGTTTAAATTAAATACAATATTGAACCTAAAAACATAAAATTGGACACGCAGCTTCCTGATTGTTTAAAACTCTGTATAATTTACAATGGTAATATTTAGTCAAGGGTAGCGGAGCACACTGGGTATAGCGAGTTGAAAATAAAATAGTAATTGAAGTGATAGTTAGTGTGGCTTTAAAATATGTACATATCTAGTTAGTAGTACATTTATCTAGTTTGTAAGTAATTCTTATTGGAATAAAATTAATATTGTTACTTTATTGCTGTAGATCAAACCCTTTCCAAGAGAGAATTGCAAATATCAGTTCGTTCTCTCAATCTCATTTTGGTCAGAAATGAGTCTGAATTATCGAAAGCCAATATTTCATGTGCGATCTTGCATATTAATAAGGAAGATGTAATAAAATCAATAGATGGACGATTGGGATCTATTTCTTTATATGACTTAACACCATATGGCTATTTGTATCAAGAAAAATTTTCCACATCTGGGACCGAGGCATTAAGTTTTACATATAACAGGTATGTTTACCGTGATATTGATATTCCGTAATATAGACAAATTAAAACTGTTAAAATTTTCTACTAATATTACTAATAAAATTATTTTGTAATCCAAATAAATTTTTAATTATGAATGTAATCATTCAAAACAAAAACATGGTAATGACTTGAACTTACTCAACAATTTACTCTTCAATGACTTCTACATACACAGAACCAAAAATTTACCTAAATACTGCAAAATGGGGTGTAAATATGAAGTCCACCCATTTATATTATATTGATATTCCCGGGAATTATTTTCCTTAGTTTTATGTGACATTTTTGACAAAACTTATTGTTTACAATAAATATATTGATTTGAAATGTTAAATTCAGAGAAGATATATTAAAAGGTTATAAAAATTGGGAAACAAAATACTAATACATTATTATTTTAAACATTTTGATTTTGTGAAATATCCGCTTTTTGTGAGATACTATAGGCACCTTTAGTTTGATTGAGAGGTTTATATGGGCAGACATGCAGACAGAGCCGATTGCTATTAATTGTACAACGCTCACTATAGTGTAGGGAATAAAAATCATTCCGATTTTTCGATCTTTGAGATTTGTACATAACATACATTCATTTCACAGTAAGACAAAATTAACGAAAATTTAAATACCTAGGAGTGGAACAAGAATCTATTTTTGAAATCTGCCAAACACCTCCAAAATCTTAAGATACTACACAACTATTTTAAAAAATCGGATTTCGGGATTTTTGATATTTTTACTTTTTGAAAAAATAATTTTACCGGTTTTAAAGCAATGCACAGTGGGGCAGAATGGAAATTTTTTGGAAATAAATCTGGCATTTCTAAACGGCTGATCCGATTGGGATAAAATTTGGCGTGAGCGTAGCCAAGGAGTATTCGAGTTTAAGTTTTGAAGATGAATCCTGCAGATGCCCCAGGGACGGCGCTGTGGCGGCTCAAAGTAGGGTACCTACGACATTTTTTTGTTTTTCACCCAAATACAAAGATTTTTATATTTTCTGAAAGCGCTCGACGAGATCTTGAAAAAACATGCTTGGACATACTACTTATCTCTTATAATATCAGAGTTATAGGCATTTAAAAATTTAGTGATACAAAATTTACCATACCTTGGTCCGCCTTTTTTTTTGAATACCGGGCGTAATTTTGGACCAATGGACTCAATTTTTTCTTGTTAGTTAGACAACAAAATTTCCAATAATATACAAAAAATTTCAGATCAATATCATTTACAGATCCAAAAATATACGTTTTTATACCCTCCACCACCATCAGTGGTGATAGAGGGTATATATAACTTTGTGTGTAACACCAAGAAATATTCATCTGAGACCCAACAAAGTATATATATTCTTGGACCTTATGAAATTCTGAGTCGATTTAGCTATGTCCGTCTGTCTGTCTGTCTGTATAAAACATTCTCACGTTAACACGAAGCAACAGAAATGAACGAACTTCACACAAAATATTTATTATTGTCCTAGGCAGTTTGGTATTGAAAATGAGCAGAATCGGTTTAACGCGGGAAAAGTTATGAATCAAAATTTGAAACAACCTCGAAAAAAATAAGCGTTTTTTACACATTCTGATATAAGTTTCTCGAAAACTATGCAAGGTAATTCCATGAAAATCACCATACATTCGTTTCTATATAAGAGCTTGATCCCTGCTGAAAATTGTTAGAATCAATCCACAATTTCATATACCTCCCATACAAAAGTACATATTCCCGGAAAATGGGTTTTTTGTTAATAACTTCCGTCAGAATGTAGATATCTTCACAAAATTTCACAAATTAAAATCGTATGTCAATAGAAATCATTCAGAGAAAAAATTTTCTGGATCGGCCCATAATTGGACATAGCTCCCATACAAGGTCCCCTCCCGAAAATCACTTAAACGCGCATAGCTCATTACTTAATTAAGATATCCATATAAAATTTGCTATAAGTATTGCCCATATGCACAGAAATATTACTGTGAAAGTTTCTTGCGATCGGTCCATAATTGGTCATAGCTCCCATACAAGGTCCCCTCCCGAAAATCACTTAAACGCGCATAGCTCATTACTTAATTAAGATATCCATATAAAATTTGCTATAAGTATTGCCTATATGCACAGAAATATTACTGTGAAAGTTTCTTGCGATCGGTCCATAATTGGTCATAGCTCCCATACAAGGTCCCCTCCCGAAAATCACTTAAACGCACATAACTTATTACTAAATTAAGATATCCATATAAAATTTGGTATAAGTACTACTCATATGCACAGAAATATTATTGTGAAATTTTTTCCCGATCGGTCCATAATTGGTCATAGCTGCCATACAAGGTCCCCTCCCGAAAATCACTTAAACGCGCATAACTCATTACTTATTTAAGATATCCATATAAAATTTGGTATAAGTATTGCCCATATGCACAGAAATATTACTTTGGAAGTTATTTCCGATCGGTCCATAATTGGTCATAGCTCTCATACAAGGTCCCCTCCCGAAAATCACTTAAACGCACATAACTCATTACTAAATTAAGATATCCATACAAAATTTGGTATAGGTACTACTCATACGCACAACTGTGAAAGTTTTTTACGATCGGTCCATAATTGGTCATAGCTCCCATACAAGGTCCCCTTCCGAAAATCACTTAAACGCGCATAACTCATTACTAATTTAAGATATCCATATAAAATTTGGTATAAGTATTGCCCATATGCATAGAAATATTACTGTGAAAGTTATTTCCGATCGGTCCATAATTGGTCATAGCTCTCATACAAGGTCCCCTCCCGAAAATCACTTAAACGCGCATAACTCATTACTAAATTAAGATATCCATATAAAACTTGGTACAAATATTACTAAAATGCTCAGAAATATTACTGAGAAATTTTTTTCCGATCGGTCTATAACTGGTTATAGCTCCCATACAAGGTACCCTCCCGAAAATCACTTAAACTCGCATAACTCATTACTTAATTAAGATATCCATACAAAATTTGGTACAAGTATTGCTTATATGCACAGAAATATTACTGAGAAATTTTCGCTACATAACTGGTCATAGCTCCCATACAAGGTCCCTTCCCGAAAATCAGTTAAACGCACATAACTCATTACTAAATAGAGATATCCATATAAAGTTTGGCAGAAGTATTGCTCATATACAGAGAAAAATTATTGTGAAATTGTTTCATATCGGTTCATAATTGATCATAGCAGCTATACAAGGTCACTTTCAGAAAAACACTTAAAGGCACATAACTCATTACCAAATAATGATATAAATAAATACTACATATTTTTACAATGTTCCCTCCCGAAAATCACTTAAAAAAATATAACTCATTACCAAATCTTGATATCCATACATTTAGCAAAAATATTGCGCTTATATACATAAATACACTATAAAATTGTTTTACGATCGGTCCCCTCCAGAAAATCACTTAAATGCACAATATTAATTACCAAATAATTATATAGATACAGAATTTTGAAATTTTGTCTTTATATACATAATTGGTCATAGCTCCCATACAAGGTCCTTTTACGAAAATCTCTTAAACGCACATTACTCATTACCAAATAAAGCTATACTAAATTACGATATAGATACAAAGTTTGACTGAAATATAGCTTTTATGTACAGAAATTTTACTTAAAGAATTTTTTACGATCGGTCTATAATTGATCTTATCTCCCATACTAGGAACTGCCCCTAAAAGCGCTTTAACCTTATTTAACTATTTGCATTATCAATTTGTGTAGAACAAAATTATATATATGTATGTATTTTGAAAATTCTTAAATCTTTCACACACATGCACACATGCAAATTATTAAATATTGCTAAGCGCTATTAAAATATTAAGACATGAGAAGACTTATTTCTACAAATATTTGATCAATTAGAAAAGTATTAATATAAAAGTAGCTGGTGGAGGGTATTTAAGATTCAGCTCAGCCGAATATAGCACTCTAACTTGTTTAATTTAAAAATTCCAAAAATTTTAGATTTTTGGCGTTTTTTTACCAAAAATGTGTCTTAACTCTTTTATTAATAAAATAAAATTTTCTTTAAGAACATATAACAATTTTATAGTTTTCTAAAAGGTATCTTTACGCAGAACGCTTTAGCGTAAAAAACTTGTCCTATTTTTTAAAATGTTACCACTGCGTCCTTCCGAATATGACCTATTTTTTATCAAAACTTCAACTTTGGGCAACATGTTCTAAAATCCCAAAGCTGGGATCAGAAAACTGAAAGCAGTTTTGGAAACCTCAATATGTTTTCTATTTACTCCAATAGTATTTTCCCAGCCCTGAAAGAAATATGGACCCTATGGTCAAAAAAGTAAAAAATCCCATTTTTGGGATTTTCATTCCTATTTTTGGGAATTGCGGGATGCCCTTTGACCTTTTCAATTTTTTTTGCATTTTCTTATTTGAAATGACAAATTTAACAAGCGTTGAAAATTTCATTGAGTTTTGTTTATAAATAAAGATTTTGTCATATATTACATATTTGTTTAATTTCTAAAACTATGATTTATATCAAAATTTTAATAGGGTCGCAGATAGCTACAACAATTTAGTCCAAATTTATCCCTTAATATCTTTTTTTAGTTAGATATGGAAATTCTCGATTTTTTACAAAATTTTCAAGCCAATATCTCAATTACATTCAAAAATATGTTCATTTAAACCTGTATCCTTTAATTTCATATTTTTCATATTTTAGTATTATATATGACAGAACATATTTAAATCTTATATTTACCTATTTTATATTTGTTTGCTTATCCTTATAATTGAAAGGTCCTATTATGCTTAAATTTTCAGAAATTTATAACTATTTTTTACCTAAATTTTTTCGACAGATCATTTCGTTCTGTTTCGTTTATGATCATGTAGGTAAAAATATACAGGTAATGATAATTTCGATTCATTCACTAATAAGAAATATTAATGACTGAATTACAGGTTATAGTAATATAGTCCTAAATGTTAATAGGTAGACAATTCGTAATTTTTTACTTTGGATCCACTTACGATCCAGGAAAAAAAAACAAACTAGCCTACCATCACCTATTGCTGTTAATGATGTGGAAGCTTGTAGGGAGAATCCATGTGAAAGCGGACAGCAGTCGGATTTACCATCTCCGATTTTAATGAAACTTACCACACATATAATATATATAATATGTTCCACATATCATTGACTTTTTGAGTGGAATCTCATTCCAATGTAAAAATATCGCGATTTGAAAATTGAAAAATATGTTAAAATTTCCTAAAAGTACATACACATAATTGCCCGTAACTCTGAAACTACTTAAAGTCCAACATAATTTTTGATTTCATATTAAAGAAAAAGATATTGTCTTTAAAATCGTGTAAACAGAATATTTCACTTCCAAAAGGTTAAAGGTCAATTTTCATAGTGTATAATTCAATGTCAAATAGGTCAGACAGCCCCGTGTTAAACATTATAAAAATACATGGTATGAGAATACCTAAACTCTCTTCTATATTTAAGTGAAAACTTTTCGATGGAGACTCGTGTAGTTCAGGAGTTATTAACCAAAACGTAATTTAAAACCAGTTTTTTATACAAGATCGTATGAAAAATTAAACAAACAGAAAAAATATAGATTAGAATCAATTTCAATTTATATGGTAAATTACATTGTATCTCATAAACCACTGGTCCGATTTAAATGAAATGTGCAAGAAAATTATGAAGGACGATCAGGCCTTACTGGAGGTATCCTTTGTCATCACAATATTAAAATAAAAGGTGGAAAACAGCGTTTAAGAAGTTAACTCTTCGACTTCAAAAATTATTTTAAAGCTTCTATCATCTATAAATGAGATCAAATTTAACTGATCATAAACTTTTCGTAATCTATACAACACAGTAAAGCTAGATCCATATTGCAATACTAATTAAATTTAAGGGTTTAAGAGATATAATTTAAATAAAGTAGTAAACAAAAGTTAAACAATTAAACTAAAATAATTTTTCAATTTTACTTATAACTTAGTACTACCATTAAGTATTATAATACCCATAATATCTACTATAAGAAAAATTTAACTTCAGCCAAATCGGTCCTTATTTGCAGATTTGTGAAGCTTTAATATTTTTTTTATAATCGAACTACTCTCATTTAACACCACGTACCTCACCTTGTATTTTAACACGGCGGTAACAAGGTAATTTTTCAGTAAGGTTAAATCGTTCTTAATAATTTTCTTGTATATATTATTTAAATTGGTCCTGCAGTTTAAGAGATACATAGCATTTTCCATATAAATTGAATTGATTCCACTTTGTATTTTTTTCTGTTTGTTTAATTTTTCATACGATTTTGTATAAAAAAACTTGCTTTAAATGACGTTTTGGTTAATAACTCCCGAACTACACGAGTCTCCATCGAAAAATTTTCACTAAAATATAGAAGAGAGTATAGGTATCCTCATACCATGTCCTTTTATAATTTTTAATACGGGGCTGTCTGATATATTTGGAATTGAAAAATACACTATAAAAATTGACCCTTAACCTTTTGGAAGTAAAATATTTTATTTACACGATTTTAAAGACAATATCTTTGGCTTTATAACGAAATCAAAAATTATCCTGTACTTAAAGGAATTTCAAAGTTATGGGCAATTATATGTATATACTTTTAGACAATTTTAACATATTTTTAAATTTTCAAAGCGCGATATTTTTGGTCTGGAACGGGATACCGATCAAAAAGTCATTGATTTAGGGAACACTTTCAAACCATAAAATATGTGGGAAATTTCATTAAAATCGGAGATGGTAAATCCGAAAATTGCTGTTTTCTGTCCGTTTTGATATGGATTCACCCTGTATTGATATATCATCTTTGCTCGAAAACACAGCATCAAGAATTGTGTCAGACTTTTCAGAAGACCAACTAAGGAAAATTCATAACTGTGATGTTGTCTTATTGTGTAAGTGGGGATGTGACGGTTTATCAGCACTTCCAGAATACAAACAAGCTTGTGTAAGTCGGACATTAGCAGACTACAAAAGTGTATTTATGTCATCATTAGTGCCATTACGAATTCGTTCATATTCCCTTAATCCATCATCGTCAAGCATCGGAAATTCATTTGAAGATATATGGATCAATACAACTCCGGGTTCAAAAAATTTTTGTAGACCCATTGGATTTGAATATATAAAGGAGTCAAAGAAAACAACAAAATATTTAGTGAAATATTTAAAAGATGAAATAAATGCACTGGAGCCCATTTGCATAAAAATAAAGGAATTCTCTATTAACGTATCATATCAGCTAAGCTTAACAATGATTGATGGAAAGGTCAGCAATGCCATAACAGAAACTTCTTCCTTCTGGAGATGCTCAATATGTAATGAGAAAAAGTCGCAATTCTCAAATATAAACAAAAGCAGAAGTATTAATGAAGAAGACCTGTCTTTCGGAATTTCACCACTTCATGCCAGAATACGATTTTTGGATTACTTCTTACACATAGCATACGACCTCAAATATAGAAGTGTGCCAGAGAATCTTACTAAACAACAAAAAATAATGAAGAATTGAAAGAACTGAGAGCTGCGGAAAAAAGCAGAATCCAAGAAGAATTTAAAGTTCAGATGGGATGAAACATCGACAAACCACTTCCAAGTTGCGGTAGTACAAATGACGGTAATACGGCGAGAAGGTTTTATCGTGATTTTGAAATTACTTCAAAAATAACTGGAATCGACAAGGAGTTGCTTCGAAGAGTTAACATTATTTTAATGGCACTAAATAGTAAACATAAAATTAATGGAAATCGATTTGGGGAATATACATCTGAAATTTCTAAATTACTTGTATCTCTGTATCCATGGAGGGAACTAACACCAACAGTACACAAAGTATTGTGTCATGGTCAAATAATAATTGAATCGAATATTCTTCCACTTGGAGAGTTAACAGAAGAAGCCCAGGAAGCGAGGAATCGAGATTTTAAGCATGTTCAACTATTCAGCTCAAGAAAATGCTCCAGGCAATCACAGAATGAAGATATTTTTAATAGTTTACTTCTATCTTCTGATCCTGTTCTTTCAACTATGCGAAGAAGATGGATTTGTTATAAAACTCTATCATCTCAAAACAAGGAAGATTTAAAGGACTTATATTACCTTCTTGATATGTATACCGATATGACAGATTATTTTATAGAAAATAAGTAGTGTTAGGAATTAACTATATAAGTAGGTTATAAGAATTAATTGTATATGTTTAAGATAAACAGTTCAAATAAGAAAAGCTATTATACTAACTGATGATATTGTATTAAATTGTGTTTTATATTTCGGTGGGCGGGAAAGGTGGTTTGTGTGGGGTGATTTAGGTGTTGTTGTGCGTGGCTCATAATAAAATTATAAATTTTTTATTGTATATACAATGTTATAGTCTTTAATAAAATAATTAACTAAATAATTTTTAAAAATTGTCCAAATATTTTATTCAACACCAAATGTATGTTCTGTCATACTTAATACTAAAATATGAAAAATATGAAATTAAAGGACACAGGTTTAAATGAACATATTTTTGAATGTAATTGAGATATTGGCTTCAAATTTTTTGTAAAGGGTCGAGAATTTCCATATCTAACTAAAAAAAGATATTAAGGGATAAATATGGACTAAATTGTTGTAGCTATCTGCGACCCTATTAAAATTTTGATATAAATCATAGTTTTAGAAATTAAACAAATATGTAATATATGACAAAATCTTTATTTATGAACAAAACTCAATGAAATTTTCAACGCTTGTTAAATTTGTCATATCAAATAAGAAAATGCAAAAAAAAAAATTGAAAAGGTCAAAGGGCTTCCCGCAATTCCCAAAAATAGGAATGAAAATCCCAAAAATGGGACTTTTTACTTTTTTGCCCATAGGGTCCACATTTCTTTCAGGGCTGGGAAAATACTTTTGGAGTAAATAGAAAACATATTGAGGTTTCCAAAACTGCTTTCAGTTTTTTGATCCCAGCTTTGGGATTTTAGAACATGTCGCCCAAAGTTGAAGATTTGATAAAAAATAGGTCATATTCGGAAGGACGCAGTGGCAACATTTTAAAAAAATAGGACAAGTTTTTTACGCTAAAGCGTTCTGCGTAAATATACCTTTTAGAAAACTATAAAATTGTTATATGTTCTTAAAGAAAATTTTATTTTATTAATAAAAGAGTTAAGACACATTTTTGGCAAAAAAAACGCCAAAAATCTAAAATTTTTGGAATTTTTAATTTAAAAAACTTATATTTTTGGATCTGTAAATAATATTGATCTGAAATTTTTTGTATATTATTGGAAATTTTGTTGTCTAACTAACAAGAGTCCATTTGGTCCAAAATTACGTCCGGTATTCAAAAAAAGGCGGACCAAGGTATGGTAAATTTTGTATCACAAAATTTTTAAATACCTATAACTCTGATATTATAAGAGATAAGTAGTATGTCCAAGCATGTTTTTTCAAGATCTCGTCGAGCGCTTTCAGAAAATATCTTTGTATTTGGGTGAAAAACAAAAAAATGGCACGAGTTTAAAAATTTTACATGTCGTAGGTACCCTAATTTGAGCCGCCACAGCGCCGTCCCTGGGGCATCTGCAGGGACGGCGCTCGAATACTCCTTGGCTACGCTCACGCCAAATTTTATCCCGATCGGATCAGCCGTTTAGAAATGCCAGATTTATTTCCAAAAAATTTCCATTCTGCCCCACTGTGCAATGCAGTAAATCTATCAAATAAATAAATGTATTCATTATTTTTCACTTTTACACGAATATAGAGAGATTTTTATTTATCGTCAACTGGAAAAATTGAATAATATTGAATTTTATGCCCTATATCATTACAATATATAGTATGTTATCCGGTAATGTTAGTGAAAATAAAAAATAATAGTACTTAACTAAGCTTAAAGGACTCCAATAGACTCAAAACCACTTCCAGAATTGATTAATGTTAAATAACAGATCTGAAGCTTAAAAATATCTGGGAAAAATTGTTATATATCACTATTACATAGCATACACATAGCCCCACTTAAATACTCGTAAGCGCCTCGATTATGCAGCAATCGTTACAAAATTAGTCAGGATTATGTTTTAAGGATCTACAAATAATTCTACACAGTTTTTTTTAAATCGGACCACATTTGATCCAATCCAATTTTTGTGTTTATATTAGTCTTATAAATATTAGTATCGCACTTAATAGTCATAAATAAGCAATAAATGAACTTAAGTCGTAAACCAAATTTTATAAGGATCAATATAAACCTAAATTGCTATAAACTGCCTTCAGAAAATCGGTGGCCGTCTATAAATTTTATAAATATTTAAGAATTAATTAATGATAAATTAAGTTCATATTCATTTTTAACGCGACTAACAAAAAAATTATTTTATATTTATTTTTAAAAACGACCGCATATTAAAAAATGCATTTTTACAATAAACCGTATTATTCGACTGCCGCAAACCGAGGTTTGCTGTTTCATGAAATAAAAAATTCTTTTAAAGAAGTTCCAAAAAGTCTGTTATTTCGAACAATAGAAAAACAAGTAAGAAAGTATAGTCGGGCGTGGCCGACTATATGATACCCTAGACCAGTTATGAATACTAAATGTGATTTATTTTTCATAATAAAGCATTTATCATCAATATTCGCTTGTTCCGATACATTTAAGCAATTTATGGATGAAAAACTAATTTTCTGAAAGAGGCTTTATATGGGGGTTAGGTGCAAATATGGACCAAGCCCGATTTATTGTGCTGAATTTCATCGCGATGTTTGTGTTTATAAGTTAATTTGGGACATTCAACTAATTTTCTGAAGGGGACTTTGTATGGGAGCTAGGGTCAAATGGGGCCCGATCTTTATGAAATTTGGCAGGGTCATCAAGACTTCTATAAAACTTAGTTGTGCCGTATTTTATCCATATATTTGTATATTTAACATAATTATGAGCTCAGAAGCCCTTTTTGGGGGGTTCTGTTCTATGGGGGCTAGGTGAAATAATGGACCGATTTTAACCATTTTCAATAGGCTTCGTCCTTGGGTCAAATAAAACGTGCGTGCCAAATTATCTTGAAAATTGCGACCTTTACCTTGCGCACAAGGTTAACATGAACAGCCAGCCAGCCAGCTAGTCAGCCAGTCAGACGGACGGACTTAGCTTAATCGACTCAGAAAACGATTCTAAGCCGATTGGTATACTTTAAGGTGGGTATAGGACGAATATTTTTGTATGTTACAAACATCAGCACAAATCCACACTAAAGTGGTGTAGGGTATAATGATTTTTTGCAATTTTTTACGTTCACTAAAGTTTTAGTAAAAACACGAACTATTGTAAATATTGTATTTTCAGTGTAATTTTTGAGTAAATAATTAGGTAGGTAGGTTGATAGGAGGATGTATGCTACATCAAATCCGAAGAAATACACCTAGGCCACTATCGGGCCTGTTGTGCGCTCCTTATCATGAATAAAAAGGAACTAAATGAATTATTTTTCAGTGTTCAGAAACTCAGTTTCCTGAACGTAATTCCTAAGAATCTTAAATCAGTGTTAGTCAGGAATGTTATTTCCGGAATAACATCACTTCAAAGATACTTGGTTCTAACTTCGACGAATGCCTGGCAGTGGCAAAGAAAGTGCTCCAGAGTTTCACATCCTCTACATTCGTCATACTCGTAATCCTGTGTGTCCACTCAGAATACGTACCATCATACTAACTTCAGACTTGCTCATTTTGAGGAGATTTTTCGTCTTGCTCTCATCAGGATCACCCCATAGGATCTTCGTGGTTCTACCCAATGTTTCATTATTCCAAGAAGCCTTATGGGATTCTCTCACCCATATTTTTAGTTCAGCTTTTATTCGAATGGTTTTGCGTTTGTCAGGTTAACTGCCTCGAGCTCCCTTCCCTTTAAAGCTATTACATTTGCCCTTTCGTTACTGACTACTCCCGAGTGGGCTGGTACCCATATGATGTGAACCTTACCTCTGGGAGAGTATTAAAGCTTTCTTACAATCCAATACGGTCTTAGATTTAGTTCTATCGCCTGATATCGCCTAATTGCCTTCTAGCTGTCGTTAAATATATTAAGGGCCGTGGGCGCCATATTTATTCTAATCCAATTTACGCATTCCGTTATTGCTCGTACTTCTGCCTGGAAGCTTGTGTTTTGATTTGGTAAACGGTGGTATATTTCTGTTTCTGGGTCTTCAATATAGAACCCCAGCCCCACTTTGTCCCCCAATTTAGAGCCATCCGTGTAACAACGGATTCCTACTGGTATTTGCTCTAATGTTCTGCTTGACCAAGACATTCTATCTGGGATCAGCGTTTCAAAGTTTCCGACATATCCTGTGTCTGGTATACGATCAGGCACGTCCGATGATTGTGTATAACCTTCCAATGTGTCCAGTATACATTGATGACGTGTCCTATAACCGCTTTTGGCCAGTTCGCCTAAAGTAAAGAACCGTTCGGTTGTAAGCGCCGCCTCATATCTTAAATATGTTTCTAGAGACTTGGTTGAAATAGTACACATGGCACCACTTATACCCAAGCAGCATATACACTGAACTCCTAGTAGTAGTTTGATATTGCACTTTTTGTCTAAAGCAGTTCACCATATTATTGAAGCATAAGCTAGAATTGGTCTAATTACACTTTTATAAAGCCAATTTGTCATAGTAGGACTAAGACCCCATTTCATGCCTATGGTTCTCCTACATATCGCCCAGCACCGATGTGCCTTGTTGATCCTATCCTCTATGTGGTGTCTCCATTTTAATTTCCGGTCGAGGATTACACCTAAGTATTTAACTTTGTCTGTCGCTGGTATCTTCTTGCCCAGGAAGCAAGGTTCAGTATAAGTAGAAATTTTTGTCTTTCTTGTGAAAAGACAGATTTCCGTTTTTGCCGGGTTAATATTTAGGCCTCTCGGTTGAGCCCAGCTCAAGGCCGTATTCAGAGTCTCCTCAATTCTTCTACACAAATAATCTGGATCCTTTCCCTTTAAAATTATTACGACATGGTCTGCATAGCAGATAGGTATAAGTCCTTTCTCAGTTAGGGACCTTAGGGAGGCTATTAATCGTGGTAATCCAGAGTAAAGGTGGCAAAATGCCCCCGGTGGTATACCGCGAAATACCTTTTTCCTGATAGTTATATCGTACATCTCGCAGCTTATCCATCTGTTCAGCATGTGGTTGTTACGGAGCACCCGGTCAACATAAAACTGGTCTAGGGATTGGATAAAAGTATCAGTGTGCACGTTATTGAAGGCGCCTTCGATGTCAATGCATACCGCCAGTGTATATAGTTTGCTATCAAAGGACAACTTCGTTTAAAGCTGTTTCCACCGATCGTCCCTTTACATAAGCATGCTGCTTATCGGTCGATAAGACTTAGGTGTCGAATAGCTAGGTTTTCTTGGTTTAGGTATAAATATTACCCTTGCATCCTGCCATTTAATGGGGGTATATGTGAATTTCCAGCATGCAGTGAATATCTGAGACAGATGTACGGAAACCAGTCCCGCCTCCATCTGTAAGAGTGCCGAGAAAATGCCATCCGGCCCTGCAGCTTTATAGGGAGCGAAGCTCTTGATTGTCCCTTTAACCATATCAGATGTAATTATAATTTCCGTATTAGACTCCCCTTCCTCCAATATCGGTTCATCTATGTTATTCGATATACCGGGTGGGAAATGAGAGTCAATTAGAATTCTCATTGTCTCCTCCATATCCTCCAGTATCCTGCCCTTGTCATCGACCATAGATTCCGGTTGGACATAAGTTTTGGATAGGATTTTTTATCTTCGATACGTCATTTACGCTGTCAACCTGTTCACAGAAAAGCTTCCAGGAGTCTCGTTTGGCTTTAGGAACAATTTTCTTATATTCACTAAGTTTACTACGATACTCATCCCAGTATACTGGGGTCTTTTTACGCCGTGCCCGGTTAAATAGTTTGCGAAGAGTCTTACCAAGATTCCGGATCTCCCCGGTTACCCAGGGTTTCTCCTGGGCAGATCTCCGCTCTCGCAGAGGGCGGACCAGTGGACCAGTTTCATTAGCTCGAAAGGCAGGTAAACAGATGCAAGGTATATGCTGCCACGACCTTGCTTCAGCACCGTTGCATCCAATGTGGATAATCCTATTGAGACGAGAAAACACAAGTTCTTGTGACGTAAGATACATGTTCTCGGTCGAGAAAAGTTGGAAATTTTCGTGATTTAATCCAGAAACCTTGTTCCGAATCGTCCAAAGTTCCTGGATTAAAGCTGTATGTAGCTTACCTCTGTTGGTCGAGACCCTGTATCAGCGTCGAAAAGTTGGAAATTTACGTGATTTAATCCAGAAACCTTGTTGCGAATCGTTCAAAGTTCCTGGATTAAAGCTATATGTAGCTTACCTGCGTTAATTTTAGCCATCAGAGCGTTGGTAGCCGTCTCTCTCCGATGGAGGTTTACTTGGATAACCACAATCATTGTCATCTATTTGAACTGTATTCCAGCGAGTTAGTGATCACCTCCCCACTCGTTGGATTTGACTCCTCCGGATAACCTGAAGTGGCTATTGATGCAGTGGGTACCATTGATGGCACTGCGGTGTCCTTATCAGGCATAGAAAGAGCAGTATTTTTAATCGACACTTTCCCAATTTTGGACAGCACTGCTGTTCTGTTTTTTGCGAGTGAGTGATTTCCTCCTCGCTTTTAGGATTTGACTCCTCAAAATTACCCCCAATTTTTTAGTACTTGCTAATGATGCTTTAGGTACCGTCTTAGGTGTTTTAGTGTCCTTATCGGGCCGGTTTTGACATCCCTTTCAATCGGCACCTCCCCAATTTTGGAAAGGGCAGCTGCACCTTCTTTTAGCGAGTTAGTGGTACCTTCCTCGCTTTTAGGATTTGACTCCTTATCGTTATCAGTAGTTGCTACTGATGCTGTGGTCTTAGGTATTTTAGTGTCCTTTTCGAGGCTTGTTGTAACAGCCCCTCCAATCGGCACCTTCCCAATTTTGAATATGACAGCTGTAGAGGCGAAGTAAGCCCTACCTTTATTCTAGGCAAGACTAGCCATTTTTCCACGGCCAGCTCAGCATTTTGACCACCAAGAATTTCCAGTATACGTTCATTAGCCAATTTACTGCCCCATCCTTTTATGTAGACAGTGGACTTTAAGAGCACCGGAAACTCGCACTTCTTTGCCAGTCCCAACTTAGCACCATCCCAGGGAGGAGGGATACTTCCCACCAAGTTCTTTAGGGTGCTAACACATTGGTGAGATGCCAACCTCATAAACATCACGCCCATGCTGAACTCGCAGCTCACGCTCTCTATTGGTTGTTTGCCCTTTGAAGCGATTGCGTAGTCCACTATCTTATTGTTCACCAAATCTCCTACCTTACTCTGTTGGTCTATTGGAATTTTGCATGTCGGATTACCGGCATCGTAAACTGCATAGCAGAAATCGTCCCGGTGTCTTCTTCTGGCAACTTTGACGTAAGATGGCGGCTTTTTTCTTTTTCCACTGTCTAGCCTCTCTTTTCTAGCTCTTCGGGGCTTCTTTTGAGATACCCGTACCTTCGAGGTTGATTTCGCCGACGTGATCGTCTATGACATATCTATCTTGGCGTTGTCACTCTTACTCTCAGGATTCTGACTTGAGGTTCCTTTGAATGAAGTATGGCTTGGCTTCGATTGTGTATTAGAAGTTGGGGAGCTTTTTTTCTTCTTAGGTTTATTCTCAGTTGTCAACTCTGCGGGAGACCTGATCCTCTTTGCCTCAGATATTGTGATTTTTCCTTTGGAGTGTCGTTGGATTGACTAACTATGATTTCCTGAAGCATCTTTTTCAACTTCCTCCTCTGTGCTCCAGGTAGTCTTTTCATAGTAATAGGTAGTTTAGATATGCTATCACTCACCTGTTTCACCATTTGCTCTACTTCATCCCTTTTGGGAATTGCTATAATGGTGTTGTTATTATCATCTGAGGATTCAGAGTCGGAGCTCTCATCTATATTTAAAGGCTGAGGTAGCTTAGAGCTCTCTCCGAGTACATCCTTCTCTTTCACCCCTATGTTTTTGCCAATGGGATGCTGTACACTTGACGCAATGTCCGCCACGGAGCCCAAGGTACCCACCACCGTAGTAGTATTTTGCTCACGATTGCAGGATGACGACGACACGTGATTCGCGAGTGGATCGACACTTGCCGCCGGTACTGGGCTATTTAGGCCTTGCACCGTAACTTTCATCTTTTTATTTTTATTTTCCATGTTGTTTTTTTCCAGTTTTTTGGCCCGCGGGGAATATAATATTCCCACGTGGTGGACAATCTGCCCTCCCTCAGCTTGAGTCAAACTAAAACTGGGGGAGGACAGATGGTTCATCACCAACCCCTATCTGCCACCCGGGGACGCGCTCGGTATAAAAAACGGGAAAACTCCCCCAAGGAGTAAATAATTACAACTTCCAAATAACATTTATTATGAAATATTTTAATCAAATAACAATAAGTCTATTATTTTGCACAGCACTGTATATAGATAAGATATTTGAACACTTACTTTCACTTATGTTATACATTTACTTCATATTTTGGAATAAATATTTACAATATTGGTCTTTTATGTGATCTGTAAACACGGAGTCAATTTTTGAGCAGAAGATTTCGAAATTGGCACGAACACACTCTGGTTTTTGGATATAATCAGAGCAAGAACTAACTTTGAAAAGTAATGAGTTAAAAAAAACTAAAAGAAGCCGCTTTCCACTACTTATTCGTTAGCATTTAAACTCATTATTTTAACATGATGATGACATTGCTCACACAGTGTACGATCCTGACCTTCTTGTCCGTTAGTTCGCTGTCCTTCTCACAACACCTCTGTTTAGTTATTTAATTGTGCGTCAAATGATGGTTTTCACACAGGCAACTATTTTCTTTCTGTGTGTATAAAAAACAGTTGCTAGAGCACGATCAACCTTGTTAAAATAGGGGGATCACATATATTTTCTTGTAAAAGTTAAAAGCGATTTTTAGAATATACTCGATCAACTTTTCCATCTTTTAATGTTTTTGTTGTTAATGACACTTTTGAGGATTTTGGGCTTCGCCCTCGTTTTAATACTGTAAAGTATCTATCGATTCCTCTCTTGGGTTTGCGACTTTTGAGCAATAATATTTTTCTGGATATTTTTATTTGTTGCTCCAGTTATAGGGTTAATTGTATTTGTACTTACTGCGGAAGAAGAATTATTGGGCATATTTTCAGTTGAAATTTCAGTGTTGGTAGGCATGTTTTGATAAACAGCTGGCACTGATTGCTTTTCTTTTGTTGTACAAACACTGCTTACAGTAGCACAAGATAATTTAGTATTGGTTGGCATGTTTGGATCAACAGTTGATGAGCTTTCAATCTAAGTCTTCGCTCACTATTATTTAAACTAGAGAAACTCATGCAGAGTACCCTCAATTGCTCTTATCTTTTTTTGTGAAGAAAAATTAACAACACCAAAAAATAAACTATAAGAAAAACAAATAGCACAAATATGTCTGGAAGGGGTTAGAGGCTACTTTTTACTTTGAAATTTCAAGTAGGCGAGAAGCCACGCCCACACACAAAATAAGTATTAAAAGTCGCATACCTCAGAAACTGCAACAGCTAGAGTACTAAAAATTTTTATGGACTTTGAAATCCATAGGAATATTTGTAGACAAAATGGGCGGAATCGCTATAGTGGGCATGGTACATTCCAATCTCCCCATATTAAGAAAATATTAAATCAGTATATCTGAGAAAATATAACAGTAAGAGTCCTCAAATATTGCCGGAGACACTTATTGTCAATATGATTATTTAGGAAAAAAAGAGGGCGGACTTGCAGCAGGGGGCGTGGCACCTTCCATATAATTTAAATAAAAAATTCGTTTATATTGGAAAATATAAGAGCTAGAATCTTCAAATTTTGCACGAAGAACTTTAACATCCGTGTAAAAATTTGGGTAATAAAATGGCGGACTACCTAATGGGGGAACGACACCTCCCATATGAATCTATATATAAAAATTAATGTGTGTTTATTTGTTTGTTTGTTTATTTGTTTGAAGTCTATAGACGGCTAAACTACTAGACTGATTTTCTTGAAATTTTCACAGTGTCTCTTTGTATGCCTGGAAGGAACTATAGGCTACTTTTTATTTTGATATTTCAAGTAGGCAAACAAAGTAAGTATTAAAAGTAGTCCATTCCAGAAACTACTACTGCTAGAGTTTCTGAGATAATATATATAAGTTAGAGTCCTCAAATTTTATGAGAGCCACTTTAGTAATAATATGAATATTTTAGACAAAAACACCCCCACCGTATGAATTAAGTACAAAAAAAAGTACTATTAGAGATAGAATCTTCAAATTTTGCAAGAACAACTTGGACATCCATGTGAACATTAGTGTAATAAATTGGTGGATAAGCATTAGGAGACGCATAAGAATAAAATACAAAATTTCGTATATATAGGAAACTATTAGAGACACCTATGGAAACTACAATAAGTAGGAGACCTGAACTGTTGTACAAGTAGCTTTAGAATCAATATGAACATTTGGTTTAAGAATAAGTCGACTAGAAATACTGGGCGTGGCTCCTTCCATATAAATTAAATACTCAAAGTCGTATATCTGGGAATATAAAACAACTAAAACAACTTGGTACGGAGCCCAAGGTACCCACCACCGTAGTAGTATTTTGCTCACGATTGCAGGATGACGACGACACGTGATTCGCGAGTGGATCGACACTTGCCGCCGGTACTGGGCTATTTAGGCCTTGCACCGTAACTTTCATCTTTTTATTTTTATTTTCCATGTTGTTTTTTTCCAGTTTTTTGGCCCGCGGGGAATATAATATTCCCACGTGGTGGACAATCTGCCCTCCCTCAGCTTGAGTCAAACTAAAACTGGGGGAGGACAGATGGTTCATCACCAACCCCTATCTGCCACCCGGGGACGCGCTCGGTATAAAAAACGGGAAAACTCCCCCAAGGAGTAAATAATTACAACTTCCAAATAACATTTATTATGAAATATTTTAATCAAATAACAATAAGTCTATTATTTTGCACAGCACTGTATATAGATAAGATATTTGAACACTTACTTTCACTTATGTTATACATTTACTTCATATTTTGGAATAAATATTTACAATATTGGTCTTTTATGTGATCTGTAAACACGGAGTCAATTTTTGAGCAGAAGATTTCGAAATTGGCACGAACACACTCTGGTTTTTGGATATAATCAGAGCAAGAACTAACTTTGAAAAGTAATGAGTTAAAAAAAACTAAAAGAAGCCGCTTTCCACTACTTATTCGTTAGCATTTAAACTCATTATTTTAACATGATGATGACATTGCTCACACAGTGTACGATCCTGACCTTCTTGTCCGTTAGTTCGCTGTCCTTCTCACAACACCTCTGTTTAGTTATTTAATTGTGCGTCAAATGATGGTTTTCACACAGGCAACTATTTTCTTTCTGTGTGTATAAAAAACAGTTGCTAGAGCACGATCAACCTTGTTAAAATAGGGGGATCACATATATTTTCTTGTAAAAGTTAAAAGCGATTTTTAGAATATACTCGATCAACTTTTCCATCTTTTAATGTTTTTGTTGTTAATGACACTTTTGAGGATTTTGGGCTTCGCCCTCGTTTTAATACTGTAAAGTATCTATCGATTCCTCTCTTGGGTTTGCGACTTTTAAACAATAATATTTTTCTGGATATTTTTATTTGTTGCTCCAGTTATAGGGTTAATTGTATTTGTACTTACTGCGGAAGAAGAATTATTGGGCATATTTTCAGTTGAAATTTCAGTGTTGGTAGGCATGTTTTGATAAACAGCTGGCACTGATTGCTTTTCTTTTGTTGTACAAACACTGCTTACAGTAGCACAAGATAATTTAGTATTGGTTGGCATGTTTGGATCAACAGTTGATGAGCTTTCAATCTAAGTCTTCGCTCACTATTATTTAAACTAGAGAAACTCATGCAGAGTACCCTCAATTGCTCTTATCTTTTTTTGTGAAGAAAAATTAACAACACCAAAAAATAAACTATAAGAAAAACAAATAGCACAAATATGTCTGGAAGGGGTTAGAGGCTACTTTTTACTTTGAAATTTCAAGTAGGCGAGAAGCCACGCCCACACACAAAATAAGTATTAAAAGTCGCATACCTCAGAAACTGCAACAGCTAGAGTACTAAAAATTTTTATGGACTTTGAAATCCATAGGAATATTTGTAGACAAAATGGGCGGAATCGCTATAGTGGGCATGGTACATTCCAATCTCCCCATATTAAGAAAATATTAAATCAGTATATCTGAGAAAATATAACAGTAAGAGTCCTCAAATATTGCCGGAGACACTTATTGTCAATATGATTATTTAGGAAAAAAAGAGGGCGGACTTGCAGCAGGGGGCGTGGCACCTTCCATATAATTTAAATAAAAAATTCGTTTATATTGGAAACTATAAGAGCTAGAATCTTCAAATTTTGCACGAAGAACTTTAACATCCGTGTAAAAATTTTGGGTAATAAAATGGCGGACTACCTAATGGGGGAACGACACCTCCCATATGAATCTATATATAAAAATTAATGTGTGTTTATTTGTTTGTTTGTTTATTTGTTTGAAGTCTATAGACGGCTAAACTACTAGACTGATTTTCTTGAAATTTTCACAGTGTCTCTTTGTATGCCTGGAAGGAACTATAGGCTACTTTTTATTTTGATATTTCAAGTAGGCAAACAAAGTAAGTATTAAAAGTAGTCCATTCCAGAAACTACTACTGCTAGAGTTTCTGAGATAATATATATAAGTTAGAGTCCTCAAATTTTATGAGAGCCACTTTAGTAATAATATGAATATTTTAGACAAAAACACCCCCACCGTATGAATTAAGTACAAAAAAAAGTACTATTAGAGATAGAATCTTCAAATTTTGCAAGAACAACTTGGACATCCATGTAAACATTAGTGTAATAAATTGGTGGATAAGCATTAGGAGACGCATAAGAATAAAATACAAAATTTCGTATATATAGGAAACTATTAGAGACACCTATGGAAACTACAATAAGTAGGAGACCTGAACTGTTGTACAAGTAGCTTTAGAATCAATATGAACATTTGGTTTAAGAATAAGTCGACTAGAAATACTGGGCGTGGCTCCTTCCATATAAATTAAATACTCAAAGTCGTATATCTGGGAATATAAAACAACTAAAAAAATTTGTATGGGAATATGGTTTTTAGTGTAGCAAAGCACTGGGTAAGCTAGTTATATATAAATCCGTAGATATAATTTAAGAAATGAAATTAATGCGGAGATAAAAATAAACACAACCGTTCAGTTAAAAGTACAGAGAATTAAAAAAACAAGTTAGAGTGCTATATTCGGCTATGCCGAATCTTAAATACCCTCCACCAGCAAGTTACTTTTTATTAAAACCCATTTAATTATATAATATTTAGATAACTTAACAAAATTTTTGTTTCCGTATTGAGGATACTAACATTTATGCATATGTCGAACTAACTTTGATTAGGTCCATTTTAATAGAATGATTTATCTATACACAAAACAAAATCATGTCGAATTTTATCCGGATATAATCATTTAATAACGAATTAAGTGATATTAAGTGATTTTCAGAAGTTAACCTTTTATGGGAGTTAAGACAACTTATGGACCGATCTGGAAAAATGTCTGTAGAATGATTTATATATACAAAGTACACATTTATGTCGAATTTTATCCCGATAACTTTGATTATCAATGTGCATTTAAGTAATTTTCGGAAATGGTCCTTATTAAGGGCCGATAAGGAAAAATTTCGTATAATGATTTATATAAAAAAAAAAATCAAGTCGAATTTTACTCCAATAGATTTATTAATTATTGAAATATGTGCGTTTAGGTGATTTTCGGAAATGGACTTTATATAGGAGGTATGACGGGCCTATCCGGTAATATATATGTACACGAAACATATTTGTGTCGAATTTTATCAAAATGCATTTATTTGATAATGAAATATGTGCGTTTAAGTGATTTTTTGAAGTAGGAGCTATTTCAAAATATCGACCGATACGGAAAGAATTGGTAGAATTATTTATATGCTCACAAAACATATTCAAGTCGTACTTTATCCCGATAGCTTTATTATTCAAAGAAATATATCCCAGTTGGAAATTGTGTCTTAACGACTGACTCTTTATGTACAAGTCACCAGGTGATGACATTTTAGATTAGATGACTTCAGGACAAGTCAGCATCTTTTCTGCAGTTGACTTGCACTGACAGTTGATATAAGATGTCTGAGTGACACGACAGTAAGTTGTCATCATAGACATAATTTTCTAATTAAATTAAGTATAATATTTTAAAATAATGCTAATAATTATAAAAACATGTATTTCTTTACGTTTTAATTCGTTTTCTTTAAACGAATCTTAATGAAAAATTATTGGAAATAAATTCTTAAGACTAAAATTCTATCAACAAAAAATAAATAAATAAATCAAAATTTAAATACAGAAAATTTACCATCAAAAAAATATGTAAAAAAATGTTCATATCTTAAACGCGGACAAGCAAAATGAAATTGCACGTATCATAATATATATATATATCGTACATTTGATAAAGATGTATCTACTCTTTAAAATTTTAGAAGAATTAGCTGCGAAACAATCTCTTGAGGAATTGAATCCTGAATCCTTGTGAAAATAACTGCTGACCTTTTATGATATTTCATACATTTGTCATTACTGCTGACATACGTCGATTCCGTTCTATGGAAATTTGACAAAGTATATAAAAATGTCAGGGGGTGTCGTGAAGTTTTTTGTATGGGAACACATGACGAATTCAGCACCGACTCTGACAAGTCATGAAGTATTTCCACAAGACGTCTTAATGAAATTTCCAAACGGGGTGCGTCTAAGTGATTTTCGTAAATGGACCTTATACGGGAGCCTATCCGGAAAAAATTTCGTAGAGTGATTCATATAAAGACAAAACATATTTGTGTCGAATTTTATCAAGATGACTTTATTTGACAATGAAATATATACGTTTAAGTGATTTTCGGAAGTGGGCCTTATATGGGAGCTATGACCAATAATGGACCGATCCGGGAAAAAAGTGGTAGAATGATTTATATGTACACAAAACATATTCAAGTCAAATTTTATCCCTATAGCTTTAGAATACAATGAAATATATGCGTTTAAGTGATGTTCGGAAGTGGATCTTATATGGGAGCTATGACCAATTATGGGCCCATCCGGAAAAGGTTTCGTAGAGTGATTCATATTTAGACAAAACATATGTGTGTCGAATTTTATCAAGATAGCTTTATTTGACAATGATTTTCGGAAGTGGGTCTTATATGGGAGGTATGACCAATAGTTGGCCGATCCGTAAAAATTTAGTATATACAAAACATATTCAAGTTGAATTTTGTCTCTATAGCTTGAGAATTCAATGAAATATATGCGTTTAAGTGATTTTCGGAAGTGGACCTTATATGGGAGCTATGACCAATTGTGGGCCTATACGGAAAAAATTTCATAGAGTGATTCATATTTAGACAAAACATATTTGTGTGCAATTTTATTAAGATAGCTTTATTTGACAATGAAATATGTGCTTTTAAGTGATTTTCGGTAGTGGGCCTTATATGGGAGCTATGGCCAATAATGGACCGATCCCTAAAAAATTTCGTAGAATGATTTGTATGTAATCAAAACATATTTAACTCGAATTTTATCACAATAGCTTTATTTATCAATGAAATATCTGCGTTTATGTGATTTTCGGCAGTGGACCTTATATGAGAGCTATGACCAATTGTGGACCGACTGAGATCTACGTTGGTAGTATGATTTCTGTTCATATTATATTTGTATGTACAAAATTTTGTGTTGATACCGATATATTTGAGGGAGTTAATAATGATCATCTAATTTCTGGGAATATATACCTTTGTATGGGGGCTATGGGAAATTTTGGATCCATTATTTTAATTATCAACATAATTAATCCCTCGGTAATAGAAATAATGTGTGACAAAATTCATCGAATTATCTTTTGTAGTTTCTCAGAAAACGACTTAGGAATTACAAAAAAGCCGTAATTTTTTCGAGGTAGTCTGAAGTTTTTACTCATAACTTTTAACGTTGTGAACTGATTTTACTGATTTTCATTACCAAACTGCTTAGGATAACAAT